>NC_134398.1:43142340-43442340 GCF_050003625.1 Haematobia irritans
CTATGAAAATAAAATTTTGACAAAATTTTCTATAGAAATAAAATTTTAATAAAATATTTTATAGAAAAAGAATTTTGAAAAAATTTGGAGAAAGTTTTCTATAGAAATAAAACTTTGACAACATTTTCTGTAGAAATAAAATTTTTAGAAATATAAATTAAAATTTTGACAAAATTTTCTATAAAAATAACATTTTCCACATAAATAAAATATGTTGATTATATGTTGATTAAATAAAATATGTTGATTAGATAAATAAAATTTTGACAAAATTTAGTATGAAAATAAAATAAGATATATATATATATATATATATATATATATATATATATATATATATATATATATATATATATATATATATATATATATATATATATATATATATATATATATATATATATATATATATATATATATATATATATATATATATATATATATATATATATATATATACACATATATATACATATATATACATATATGTATATGTATATGTATATATAGATATATATATATATATATATATATATATATATATATATATATATATATATATATATATATTATATATATATATATATATATATATATATATATATATATATATATATATATATATATATATATATATATATATATATATATATATATATATATATATATATATATATATATATATATATATATATATATATATATATATATATATATATTATATATATATATATATATATATATATATATATATATATATATAATTTTGAAAAAAATGGATACAAACAAAATTTTGGCAAAATAGAAGTAAAATGTTGACAACATTTTCTGTAGGCATGAAATTTTGAGAAAGTTTTCTATAGAAATAAAACTTTGACAAAATTTTCTTTACGAATAAAATTTTGAGATTTGATTTTAAATAAAATTTTGACAAAATTTTGTATAGAAATAAAATTTTAATAAAACATTTTATAGAAATAGAATTTTGAAAAAATTTTGAGAAAGTTTTCTATACAAATAAAATCTGGATAAAATTTTCTTTAGAAATAAAATTCTGACAAAATCATTTATTACGATATTTTGAGAAAATTTTCAATGGGAAAACATTTTTTTATATAAATATACGTTTTCTCTGTTGGTTAAGTACTCCTGTGGTTTAGTCAACGCATGGTTTTAATCTGAAATGAAAACAGAAAAGAAAACAGGATTGAAGAACAAACCAACAATAAAAAACAAAACAAATGGAAACAAATTGTGAAAATTTTGTATAGAAATTAATTTTCTATAGAAACAAAATTATAAGAAATTTTTCTACAAAAAAAAAAACTGTTGTCAACATTTTCTATAGAATAAAAGTTGTGTTCCTTTACGTACTACTAGTTACTACTTTTACTAGTTTTTACTAGAAACCGTTCCTCAACCCCAAAAAATAGTAAAAGTAGTAAACAATTTTAAGAGAACAATGTCAAAATGCATGTCTCTTTTAAAATTTTTTTACTACAAGTTACTCGACAAATTCTTTCGAGTAAAAGTTGTAGATATGTCATGACAAAAATAATTATTTTTTTTTTCAAATTTTCCAAACTAAAGTAGTTCCAAATCGCTTTTTTCTTTGGAAATAAATCTGTAACTCTTTAATGGATTAAGATATCATCATATTTTTTTCTTTGTGCCAAAGCTGAAATGTTTTTCTCTATATTTAGAGGTTTTCCCTAGTGGATTCACGGGCTGGTCTATAGACGTTGGAAGTTGGACACCTCGGATGTATGCAATTTAGTGTTACTTGGCAAACGCGCAATTATGCACCGATTTTCATGATTTTTGCTTTGCTGGATAGAGCTTATAAACTACCATAAAAAGATTGTGTATGTGTGCGAATATATCTAATATTTGCGAGATAGGGCCTTACAATTTATTTTTTTGCAAAATTTGAACAAAGTGGGGTCAGTATTTTGAGTCTAGAAGGACTACATTCCTTATAAAATTCTACGTATTCTGGAGGAAAATTTTGTGCACCTTTGTGCTTTAGATTTAACGTGTAGACTCCACAATTTGGAATTTCAAAACAATGCCGAATAAATACCACTTGTTTCGAAAAAAAGTACCAAAACATTGACCGACTCACACCAAATTCGGCACAGCCTTTAATGGACCAAAAGTACCTCTACGTTTTGAGTTTCATGCAAATCGGATAAAAGTTTTAATGTCTATGTCATGAAGACCCCAATTCGGGGGTCGGTTCATATGGAAGCAAAATCGAAACTTAGGCTGAAGTAGTCCCATCTTCAAAATTGACCTGCATGTAGAAGAAAAACGTGTCTGTTAAAATTTCAGCACTATAGGTTCATTATTGAAGGAAGTAGCCTGATTACAACAGATAGCCAGACAGAGAGACATCGTCTTATAATTTCTCCCTGATCAAGACTATATATACTTTCTATAGTCAGAATTCGTTATTTGTATGTGCTACAAACGGAATGAAAAACCCCACCTTATAAGATACTGATAATATGCGCTATTACTCTACTTTATGGCCCAGAAGCCAGAGTTTTACTTTGATTAAAAATTTTGCAAAAGGAGTACTTTTTATAACAAAGTAAAAACCATAGCTTCTTTCTATCGTAATAAGGATTTCAAAGTTTCCTGCAAAAAATCTGCCATTTGTCAAACAAAAAATCGATATAAAAGTATTTAATTTACCTACATGTTTTGAAAATATTTATTCAAATCACAATGCTTCTTTTGTTTTTTATTTGACATTTTTACAATTTTTACTATATTTTCGTTCCTGTACATTTAACAAATATAGAAATCTGAGAGGATTTTCAATATTTCTCTCTTTTACTACTTTTTACTACGAGTAAAGTAAAGGAACACACCTAAAATTTTGAGAAAATTTTCTATAGAAACAAAATTATGAGAAAATTTTCTACAAAAATAAATTGTTGACAAAATTTCCTATAGAAATAAATTTTGAGAAAATTTTCTATAGAAATAAATTTTGAGAAGGTTTTCTATAGAAATAAAATTTTGTCAAAATTTTCTATTGAAATAACAAATTTGACGGCCCACTGTCGGATCAATTTTTGGTATAGCCACCATTTAAACCGATCTCCAGTTGTTAGTTTGGCAGGCTCTGTGAGGACCAAATTTCATACGTTAGTACCGTGTGGCTAAATGGAAGAATCGGCTTCTGTGGGCCCAAGTGGGGGTAATATTAGTTTTAATGATTCACACGTGTCACTTTCACATTTCTGTTTCACATTCCCTTACTTATGATTCCAGGATATCCTAAATGATTGAGAATTCGCATGGTTGGTACACATATACACTTACAAATTTATTATTACTGAACCAATATAGAGAGAACTTTTTCACCAGCTCCCATCTACTCTGGGAATCTCTGTTAGTGTTTGTCAGGCTGCCATCCATGTCTGTCGACAGCAGGAAGTTAGGAAAAAGTTTAATTTTATTCTACCACACAGTTTGTGGTCCTTTTGTGGTCTTCTATGGTTGATGTTGTGTGTTTGTGTTAGCTGCAATGCGCACTTATTAAGCGGGGAATATGGCAGGAATCCTCAAAAGTTTTTGCAAAACAAAAAAAAAAAATTCTATTTGAGCGTGTAAAGTGAAAGTGGTGGTGGGAAAATGATAATGGGAAGCTGATAAAAGCTGAAAATTTCCGTCAACTCAAGATTGTAAATCGATTATATAGGTGACTTAACTTTTGCAAACTTTAAATCAATAAATGAGCGAAATGAGAGAATTGCAAAAAAATAAAAACAAGCTATAAAAGTAATATAAAGAATAGAAAACAAAAATAAAACATTAAATATTTGTAAGCAACATAAGAGGAGATGAAAATTGTTCCACAAACATAAATTTTTAGTACATATTCCACATTTTTTCCACTGCCGATGAAGTTCTTTTTGATCAGTGTTCAATTTCGTGTATAAATGAAATTCTGACAACATGAAATTCTGAAATTAATTTTTCTCATAAAAATAAAATTTTGAGAAAATTTCCTATAGAAATGAAATAGTTGGTCCCGCCTGACTTTCCTTACTTGGCTTTTAGTGGGTAATTGGATCGCCCTCTTAAGTACTATTGGGGTTATATTGATAGATTACAGTGCATATAAGGTCTCTTCGAAGGGAATGTTGAAAAACTTCCTTCTACTCCAGCTCTTAAACTCTAATTGAAGAATTAGTTTCAAAAGTCATTCATACCTAATGCTTTTGTAAAAACATGACATTAGAATTTCCCAATAAAGTTTATCATATGAAGATCATTAAAAAAAAACTTTCATCATTTCACATAACTAAAAAACCAAAAAAAGCAATGGTCATAAATCATAAAGTTTTGACCCTATGTTATGCATACCAAATGACCTAAAACGATAAACCTGGTATCCCCTGAAAGAAAAAAGTTCTCAAGCAGAACCTCTCTATTAGCTACCATAATGAAATATTTTGAATGCAACAGGTGTTAGTGGACATAAAATTATGATGACGATTATGATGATTATTGTCTGTTTTTTGTAGCCACAATACTAAAAATCAAGTTAGCTTATCACTTTAACATTAGACATTAAAAGAGAATTTCTGGAGACTTGCTAACATTTGGGAACGGAAATTGAAAATGTTTAAACATCAAAAAAAAAAAAAAAAACAAAAACAAAAATAAAAGAGCAAGTGATAAAAGTATTAAAAAAATTCCTACCGTATTAGTAAACCTACTCGTTTGTGGGTCATCATTGGCATAGGTTTGGGAGATATTGCCTGTAAACAATATTTCTGCAGAAATAAAATTTTGACAAAAAATTCTATAGAAATATAATATTAACAAAATTTTCTAGAATTATAAAAATTTGACAAAATTTTCTATAGAAACAAAAATTGTGAAAAAAATTTTTATAGAAATAAAATTTTGACAAAATTTTCTATACAAATAAAATTTCGACAAAACTTTCTGTAGAAATAAAGTTAAAAAATTCTTTCAGAAATAAATATATATTGACAAAATTTTCTATCGAAACAAAATTTTGACAAAATTTTCTATAGAAATAAACATTTGACAAAATTTTCTATGGAAATAATAAATATTGAGAAAATTTTCTATATAAATAAAAATGTTGAGAAAATATTTTATAGAAATAAAAATTTTAACAGAATTTTCTAGAGATATAGAATTTTAACAAAATTTTCTACAGATATAAAATTTTGATAAAATTTTCTAGAGAAATAAAAATTGTGACAAAATTTTCTATAGAAATAAAATTGTGACAGAATTTACTATAGAAATAAAGATATAGACAACATTTTCTATAGAAATAAAATTAAATTATAAATAACAATGTTGAGAAAATATTCTATAGCAATAAAATTTTTTCCAAAAATACAGAAATAAAATATTAACAAAATTTTCTATAGAAATAAAGACATTGACAAAATTTTCTATAGAAATAAAATTTTGAAAAAGTTTTCTATTGAAATAAAATTTTGACAAAATTTTCTATCGAAATAAAATTTTGACAAAACTGTCTATAGAAATAAAAATGTTGAGAAAAATTTATATATAAATAAAAAATTTGACAAAATAGAAATAAAATTTTGACGAAACTTTCTGTAGAAATAAAATTGTGACAAAATTTACTATAGAAATAAAGATATAGACAAAATTTTCTATAGAAATAAAATTTTAACAAAATTTTCTAGAGATATAAAATTTTAACAAAAATTTCTAGAGATATAAAATTTTGACAAAATTTTCTAGACAAATAAAATTTTGACAAAATATTCTATAGAAATAAAAATTGTGACAAAAATTTCTATAGAAATAAAATTTTGACAAAACTTTCTGTAGAAATAAAATTGTGACAAAATTTACTATAGAAATAAAGATATAGACAAAATTTTCTATAGAAATAAAATTTAGACAAAATTTTCTATAGAAATAAAATTTAGACAAAATTTTCTATAGAAATAAAATTTGGACAAAATTTTCTATCGAAATAAAATTTTGACAAAATTTTCTATCAAAATAAAATTTTGAAAAAAATTGCTATAGATATAAAGATATTGACAAAATTTTCCATAGAAATAAAATTTTGACAAAATTTTCTATTGAAATAAAATTTTGTCAAAATTTTCTATCGAAATAAAATTTTGACAAAATTTTCTATAGAAATAAAATTAAATTATAAATAACAATGTTGAGAAAATATTCTATAGCAATCAAAAATTTTACAAAAATTTCTATAGAAATAATTGTGAGAAAAATTTCTATAGAAATAACATTTTGACAAAATTTACTATACAAATTATATTTTGACAAAATTTTCTTTAGAAATAAAATTTTGACAAAATTTCCTCTAGAAATAAAATTTTAACAACATTTTCTATAGAAAAAAAAAACATATTTTGATAAAATTTTCTATATAAATATAACCAAAACAAATTTTTAGAGTTTTCCCAAAATGTTCTATAGAAATAGAATTTTGACAAATTTTCTATAGAAATAAAAATTTTGACAAAAATTTTTATAGAAATTAAATTTTAACAAAGTTTTCTATAGAAATAAAATTTTAACAAAGTTTTCTGTAGAAATAAAATTTTAACAAAATTTTCTACAGAAATAAAATTTTCACAAAATTTTCTATAGAAATAAAATTTTCACAAAATTGGCTATAGAAATAAAATTTTTACAAAAATTTTCTATAGAAATAAAATTTGACAAAATTTTCTAGAGATATAAAATTTTAACAAAAATTTTCTAGAGATATAAAATTTTAACAAAATTTTCTAGAAAAATAAAATTTTGACAAAATATTCTATAGAAATAAAAATTGTGACAAAAATTTCTATAGAAATAAAATTTTGACAAAACTGTCTGTAGAAATAAAATTGTGACAAAATTTACTATAGAAATAAATATATAGACAAAATTTTCTATAGAAATAAAATTTAGACAAAATTTTCTATCGAAACAAAATTTTCTATCGAAATAAAGTTTTGACAAAATTTTCTATCGAAATAAAATTTTAACAAAATTTTCTAGAGATATAAAGATATTGACAAATTTTTAGAGTTTTCCCAAAATGTTCTATAGAAATAGAATTTTGACAAATTTTCTATAGAAATAAAAATTTTGACAAAAATTTCTATAGAAATAAAATTTTGACAAAACTGTCTGTAGAAATAAAATTGTGACAAAATTTACTATAGAAATAAAGATATAGACAAAATTTTCTATAGAAATAAAATTTAGACAAAATTTTCTATCGAAACAAAATTTTCTATCGAAATAAAGTTTTGACAAAATTTTCTATCGAAATAAAATTTTAACAAAATTTTCTATAGATATAAAGATATTGACAAATTTTTAGAGTTTTCCCAAAATGTTCTATAGAAATAGAATTTTGACAAATTTTCTATAGAAATAAAAATTTTGACAAAAATTTCTATAGAAATAAAATTTTGACAAAACTGTCTGTAGAAATAAAATTGTGACAAAATTTACTATAGAAATAAAGATATAGACAAAATTTTCTATAGAAATAAAATTTAGACAAAATTTTCTATCGAAATAAAATTTTAACAAAATTTTCTATAGATATAAAGATATTGACAAAATTTTCCATAGAAATAACATTTTGAAAAAATTTTCTATTGAAATAAAATTTTGACAAAATTTTCTATCGAAATAAAATTTTGACAAAATTTGCTATAGAAATAAAATAAAATTATAAATAACAATGTTGAGAAAATATTATATTGCAATAAAAATTTTTACAAAAATTTCTATAGAAATAAAATATTAACAAAATTGTCTAGAAATATAAAAATTTTACAAAACTTTCTATAGAAACAAAAATTGTGACAAAAATTTCTATAGAAATAAAATTTTTACAAAACTTTCTGTAGAAATAAAATTGTGACAAAATTTACTATAGAAATAAAGATATAGACAATATTTTCTATAGAAATAAAATTTAGACAAAATTTTCTATCGAAATAAAATGTTGACAAAATTTTCTATCGAAATAAAATTTTGACAAAATTTTCTATTTAAATAAAATTTTGACAAAATTTTCTATCGAAATAAAATTTTTACAAAATTTTCTATAGAAATAAAATTAAATTATATATAACAATGTTGAGAAAATATTATATAGCAATAAAAATTTTTCAAAAATTTTTATAGAAAAAAAAAATTTATCAAAATTTTTAGAGATATAAATTTTGACAAAATATTCTATAGAAAGAATTGTGAGAAAAATTTCTATAGAAATAACTTTTTGACAAAATTTTCTATACAAATAGTATTTTGACAAAATTTTCTATAGAAACAAAATTTTGACAAAATTTCCTCTAGAAATAAAATTTTGACTACATTTTCTATAGAAAAAACATATTTTGATAACATTTTCTATAGAAATATAACTAAAACAAATTTTTAGAGTTTTCACAAAATGTTCTATAGAAAAAAAATTTTGACGAATTTTCTATAGAAATAAAAATTTTGACAAAAATTTCTATAGAAATTAAATTTTAACAAAGTTTTCTATAGAAATTAAATTTTAACAAAGTTTTCTATAGAAATAAAATTTTAACAAAGTTTTCTATAGAAATAAAATTTTGACAAAAATTTCTATAGAAATAAAATTTTAACAAAGTTTTCTATAGAAATAAAATTTTAACAAAAATTTTTTATAGAAATAAAATTTGACAAATTTTTCTATAACAATAAAATTATAGAGACAATTATGAAGAAATAAAATGTTGACAACATTTTTGACGAAATTTTCTATAGAAATAAAATTATGAAAAAAATTTCTATAACAATAAAATTATAGAGACAAAATTTTCTATATAAATAAAATTTTGACAAAATTTTCTATAGAAATAAAATTTTGCAAAAAAGTGTTTGTGTCTGGTGGTTTTCTGCTAAAATTGACTTAAATTTTTGGTAGATTATTTTTGCAAAATTTTCTACAGTAATAAAATTCTGACAAAATTTTTTATAGAAATAAAAAAAAATTTAATTTTTGTATAGTAATAAAATAATGACAAAAAAATTTCTATATAAATAAAATTTTGAAAACAAATTTTTTTCTTTGGTAGTTTTTTGGTAATATTGGCTCAAAATTTTGGTAAGTTATTTTTGGCTTGAATGGCAACCGTGGTCTCTACGCAGCCTTGCATTTACGAAATGTTTGATAATTATCGAAATATAAATGGAAAATTTCTCTGTCATTTCATATAGTCACAAGGTCAAAGGAGAGCACGGATAGCATCTCGTTTAATAACCTTTTAGGTCTTAAGGTAAAGTAGTAAATTTTCAAACATTTTAATATTTATACCCTGCGCCACACTGTGGAACAAGGTATTATAAGTTATGTTAGTGCATATGTTTGCAACACCCAAGAGGAGACGAGATAGGCATATGGTGTCTTTCGCCCGATATCTACTAATAAGATCCTAGAAGCCAGGATTTCAGCCCTATTTGCTTTAAATTTTGCACGAGGAATGCCAGCAGTGCCGAATTAAGAGTTAGATATAGCTCCCATATATATCATTTTCCCGATATGCACTTATATGGTCCCAGAAGCCAGAGTTTTGCCCTGTTGTGCTTTAAATTTTGTACAGAGAGTAGAATTGACGTTCTCGATATACATGCCAATTTGGGTTGAAATCGGTTCACATTTAGATTTATCTCCCATATATATCTTTCGTCCGAATTTCACTCATATGACTCCAAATTTGTAATCTGATTTAAGTGAAATTTTGCACAGGGAGTAGAATTAATATTACAGCTACGCATGTCAAATTTGGTTGAAATCGGTTCAGATTTAGATATAGCTCCCATATATATGTTTTACTGATTTCGGCAAAATTGGCCAAAATACCCACATTTTCCTTGTAAGAATGACACTGCTAAGTCGAAAACTTGTAAAAATAACTCCAATTTTCCTATGCTTCTAATACAGATATATCGAGCGATAAATCATAAAAAAGCCCGATAAATAATAAATAGACTTATACAAAGTTGACTACACCCAAAGAAAAAAAAACGTTTGGAAAACGTGTACCAAAAACGTTTTTCTTTTGTTAGAGTTTTTTGAATTGCTTCGAAAATTTTAAACTTTTATCACCAAAAAAATTCGTTTGTTCGAAAATTTTTATTTTTTTCTATAAAAAAGTTATTTTTGAAACAACAACACAGTCCATTTCGTTTATATCAAACACTGTTCTTTTCTGACTTTAGGTCTTTAATATGACACATTTTACAGTTCAAAATTTTATATACTACAATGTAATGTTGAACATTTTTTGCGGAATCTTCCGAACATATCTGGAATATATGTTAAAAAAAAACTTTGGTCGAAGCAGGGATCGAACCCACGACCCTTGGCATGCAAGTCGGACGTAGCAACCACTGCTCCACGGTGCCAAACTAAGTGTTTGTTTCTGGTAAATAAACTTTGTTTATTCGGTTCGTGGGCGCCGCAAGCTATGCTATATAAATATAACTTATATGGATATTTATCTATTGATGACCATAACAGGTACATAGCTCAGTGGTTAGTGTGTTGGCTTACAAAGTGCATGGTCCGCGGTTCGATTCTCCGTCCAGGCGAAAGGTAAAAAAAATTTTAAAATTTATAAAATCGTATAATTTCTTCTACATTGTTGGTATTACAGGAAAAGCTGTTAAGAACTAAAAACCCTCGTGGATGTGAAAAAGATGAGAGGGGAAATTCAAATAGCAAGAAAACAATGTGTTTTTATACCCTCCACCATAGGATGGGGGTATATTAACTTTGTCATTCCGTTTGTAACACATCGAAATATTGCTCTAAGACCCCATAAAGTATATATATTCTGGGTCGTGGTGAAATTCTGAGTCGATCTAAGCATGTCCGTCCGTCCGTCCGTCTGTCCGTCTGTCCGGCTGTCCGGCTGTCCGTCCGTCTGTGGAAATCACGCTAACTTCCGAACGAAACAAGCTATCGACTTAAAACTTGGCACAAGTAGTTGTTATTGATGTAGGTCGGATGGTATTGAAAATGGGCCATATCGGACCACGTTTACGTATAGCCCCCATATAAACCGATCCCCAAATTTGGCTTGGGGAGCCTCCCGGAGCAGCAAAATTCATCCGATCCGGTTGAAATTTGGTACGTGGTCTTAGCATACGGTCTCTAACAACCATGCAAAAATTGGTCCATATCGGTCCATAATTATATATAGCCCCCATATAAACCGATCCCCAGATTTGACCTCCGGAGCCTCTTGGAGGGGCAAAATTCATCCGATCCGATTGAAATTTGGTACCTGATGTTAGTATATGGTCTCTAACAACCATGCAAAAATTGGTCCATATCGGTCCATAATTATATATAGCCCCCATATAAACCGATCCCCAGATTTGACCTCCGGAGCCTCTTGGAGGGGCAAAATTCATCCGATCCGGTTGAAATTTGGTACCTGATGTTAGTTTACGGCCTCTAATAACCATGCAAAAATTGGTCCATATCGGTCCATAATTATATATAGCCCCCATATAAACCGATCCCCAGATTTGACCTCCGGAGCCTCTTGGAAGAGCAAAATTCATCCGATCCAGTTGAAATTTGGTACATGGTGTTAGTATATGGTCTCTAACAACCATGCAAAAATTGGTCCATATCGGTCCATAATTATATATAGTTCCCACATAAACCGTCCCCAGATTTGACGTCCGGAACCTCTTGGAGGAGCAAAAGTCTTCCGATACGGTTGAAATTGGTCCATATCGGTCTTTAGTTATATATAGCCGATGACTTATTACACAAAAATTGGTCCATATCGCCAAAAATAATCTACCAAAACTTTATTTCCATAGAAAATTTTATCAAATTTTATTACTATAGAAAGTTTTGTCAAAATTTCATTTCTATAGAAAGTTTTGTCAAAAGTTTATTTCTATACAAATGTTTGTCAAAATTTTATTTCCATAGAAAATTTTGTCAAAATTTTATTTCTATAGAAAAATTTGTCAAGGTTTCATTTCTATAGAAAATTTTGTCAAAATTTTATTTCTATAGAAAATTTTGTCAAACTAGATTATATACGTATTTAATCGGCCTTTTTTTGTTTAATATATACCCCGTATGGGCTAACTTACAATTTAGAAGACAGTGTTAAAAAGTTTTACGATACCTTGCCATCGGCAAGTGTTATCGCAACCCAAGTAATTCGATTGTGGATGACAGCGTTTAGTAAAAGTTCCTATGCAATCCATGGTGGAGGGTACATAAGATTCGGCCTGGCCGAACTTACGGCCGTATATACATGTTTTTTTTTGAGTTGTTCTTTATGAAATTGTTTTTACATCCCGGAAAAGAATAAACGTTTATCACAAAAAGTATATACTTTTCTTCCAAATACACTTCCTTACAGCGAAAAGCAAATGAGAAACGAACTTTGTTTGTCTAAAATTTCGTTTGGGAGGAAAGAATTATTTTTTGCGTGTAAAAATTGCTTCATATTTTTATACCCTAAACCACATAGTGGTCGGTGTATAATAACTTTCATCTGCAGAAAAATGTTCCTTCCAGAAATATTAATTTTAGACCCCATAAAATATATACCGATCGACTCAGAATCACTTCCTGAGTCCATATTTTTTGCAGGTCAAAGTTATTATACCCTGCTAATATGTAGTTTAGGGCATACAAAGTATTATGTAAATTGCGTATACTTAAATTTAGTTCGCATTGATTGATTTTAGAGTTCCAGTCGCTGGAAAATTTAATTCTTTGAGGTATAATTTTATATTTTTTTTAGAATCCTACGTTTTATTTTGAATTTGCATGGAAGAAAAATTTGCATATTTTTCATATCCTTTAAATATGTTAGTACATTATTAACACCCAAGCATTCATCCTAAACGAATAACTACACAAAATGAAGGAAAAAATACAAAAACAACTGTTATGCTATCTTACCACTAGTTCACTTTTTGAAATGACTTACTTTTTGCGAAAGGTTTTAGTGGGCGATTAAAAATATGCCTTTAGCTTAGAGGTAATAAACAATGCAAAAATGTTTCTTCTTCCCAGAATTTTCAAGACGAATGGCAAATGGGAAATGGAATATAAAAAAATTATAATAATAACACCAAACGCAAAGCAAAAACATTTCAGATACACACAAAGAAAAAATATTTTCCCCTAAGGGAATATAAATAATTTGTCTATGTTATTAGGGATTTTCTTTAAGAGTAAATAAACCCAAATATATATGACAAGCAATGTAATACTTTTATAAACAGTACTTTTAATTGTTAATTTTTTAACATTTTTTTTAAGTTTTTTAACAATTGTTTTTTCAAGTAATCTTCCTTTGCCTAACATTTCGTTCCTCACAAAAGAAAAATTCCTCTTTCAGTGTAGGTTGAAAAGGTTTCGCAGAAGTAATTCAACTATCATTTCTCGAAAAAGAATAAAAAATTAAAAACATAAACTTCCTATTTACTAAAGGTGTCATTTTCCTCGAATCTTGTTACAATTGTTTGAATCATCAAAGTTTTCGTATTTGTATTTGTAGTTTATGGTGGCTTTTTTCTCTTTTATTAGTTTTTATTTCCTGTTTCCGGTGAATATCCGTATGCCACTCCATATAGGTGTGCATGCGTGTGTGTGTGTGCGAGTGTTATGATCACGGTTGCCACAGTTAGTAGAATTCTACCAAGAATGGTAGATTTTTTTACTGTTTGGTAGAATACTTAATGTTTTCGTAGATTTTGCAAAATATTCCATTCCAACTAAGAGGTAATTCATTTTTTTATAGAAATAAAATCTTGACCTTGAAACAAAAAATTTTGACAAAAATTTCTATAGAAATAACATTTTGCCAAAATTTTCTATAAAAATAACATTTTGACAAAATTTTCTATAGAGATAAAATTTTGACAAAATTTTATATAGAAATAAAATTTTGACAATTTTTTTTATAAAAATAATATTTTGACAAAATTTACTATAGGGATATAATAGAAACAAAATTTTGACAAGATTTTCTATAGAAACAATTTATACAAATAAAATAAATAAAATTTGAAATAAAATTTTGCCAAAACTTTCTATAGAAATAAAATTTTGACAAAATTTTCTATAGAAATAAAATTTTGACAAAATTTTATATAGAAATAAAATTTTGAAAATTTTTTCTTTAAAAGGAGAATTTTGAAAAAAAAAATTCTATAGAAGTAAAATTTAAAAATAGAAAAATTTTCTATAGACTCGACATAGAAGTCAGTTATCTGAGCGACAGTTTTATATATAAGCGACTCGTCTCTGGAATCAGTTACCCAATCAACTTCAACGTATATACAACACAGCGCAGTTCAAGTTGAAGCTAACAAAATATCTAATTCAGGGCGATTAAATATAAAAAAAAAATAAAAAAATAAAAATATTAATATCTAATTCATAACCATATTATATGTAATTCCTATTCATAATTATTACTATTATACTTCTTAAAATATCTTTCTACTTATTATATTTATTATAACATTATTGATTCTAATACTCATTACAAGATATATATCTTGTGTATTAGGAAACCAAAATAAATAAATGAAATGAATTAAAATTCTCACAAAATTTTCTATAGAAAAAAAATTTTGACAATTTTTTTTATAAAAATAGAATTTTGACCAAATTTTCTATAAAAATAAAATTTTGCAAAATTTTCTATAGAAATACAATTGTGACAAAATTTTCTATACTATAAAAATTATACAAATAAAGTAAATAAAATTTAAAATAAAATTTTGCCAAAACTTTCTTTAGAAATAAAAATTTTGCACAATTTTCTATAGAAAAAAATTTTGCCAATTTTTTTTTTTGATAAAAATAGAATTTCGACCAAATTGTCGATAGAAGTAAAATTTAGAAAAATTTTCTCTAGAATTAAAATTTTGACAAAATTTTCTATAGAATAACAATTTTGACAACATTTTCTATAGAAATAATATTTTGACAAAATTTTCTATAGAAATAAAATTTTGACAAGATTTTCTATAGAACTGAAATTTCGACAAAATTTTCTATAGAAATAAAGTCAAATTAATTTAGAAAAATTTCCTATAGAATTAAAATTTTGACAAAATTTTCTATAGAATACAAATTTTGACAAAATTTTCTATAGAAAAAAAATTTTTGACAAAATTTTCTATAGAAATAAAATTTTGACAAGATTTTCTATAGAAATGAAATTTCGACAAAATTTTCTATAGAAATAAAATTTTGACAAAATTTTTATATAGAAATAAAATTTAGACAAATTTTTCTATAGAAATAACATTTTGACAAAATTTTCTATAGAAATACAATTTTGGCAAAATTTTCTATAGAAATAAAATTTTGAAAAAATTTTCTATAGAAATAAAATTTTGAAAAAATTTTCTATAGAAATAAAATTTTGACAAAATTTTGTACTGAAATAAACTATAAAAATTATACAAATAAAATTTGAAATAAAATTTTGCCAAAACTTTCTATAGAAATAAAATTTTGACAAAATTTTCTACAGAAATAAAATTTTGAAAATTTTTTTTATAAAAATAGAATTTTGACAAAAAATTCTCTATAGAAGTAAAATTTAGAAAAATTTTCTATAGAAATAAAATTTTGACAAAATTTGTTATAGAAAAAAATTGACAAATCTTTTTATAAAAATAGAATTTTGACCAAATTTTCTATAAAAATAAAATTTCGCAAAATTTTCTATAGAAATAAAATTTTGACGAAATTTTCTATACTATAAAAATTATACAAATTACTTTATTTGTTTAAAATAAAATTTTGCCATAACTTTCTTTAGAAATAAAATTTGGACAAAATTTTCTATAGAAATAAAATTTTGTCAATTTTTTTTTTTTGATAAAAATAGAATTTTGACAAAATTGTCTATAGAAGTAAAAATTAGAAAAAATTTCTATAGAAATAAAATGTTGACAAAATTTTCTACAGAAATAAGACTTTGACAAAATTGTTTATTGAAATAAAATTTTGACGAAATTTTCTATAAAATAAAATTTTGACAAAGTTTTCCATAGAAGTAAAATTTTGACAAAATTTTATATAGAAATAAAATTTTGACAAAATTTTATATAGAAATAAAATCTTGACAAATTTTTATATAGAAATAAAATGTTGACAAATTTTTATATAGAAATAAAATTTTGACAAAAATTTCTATAGAAATAAAATGTTGACAATATTTTCTATAGAAATAGAACTTTGAAAAAATTGTCTATGGAAGTAAAGTTTTGACAAAATTTTCTATAGAAATAAAATTTCTACAAAATTTTCTAAAGAAATAAACTATAAAAATTATACAAACAAAATAAATAAAATTTGAAATAAAAGTTTGCCAAAACTTTCTATAGAAATAAAATTTTGACAAAATTTTCTACAGAAATAAAATTTTGACAAAATTTTCTATAGAAATAAAATTTTGACAAAATTTTCTATAGAAATAAAAAGTTTCGACAAGATTTTCTATATAACTAAATTTTTGCAAAATTTTTTATAGAAATAAAATTTTTGTTGTTCCTTTTGATTTCATCTCAAAACCATACATCGACTAAACTACAAGTGTAGCTTAACCAACAGAGGAAAATAATGTTTGTCAAATTTATTTGCCAAAGCCCTATAGACTGCATGATGGTTGGATGGACGCACGTTTCGGAATTACCTCGTCATTAGCATCCTCTACTTGCAGCAAAGCTATCAACCAATTATCAGAATAAATTCAGGCAGTTCACTAAACCCAATAGTAAACCACACTTGAACCTTCCGAAAAAAGTTTTTACATGATAGCCGGCTTATGCCGAAAATAAATTCGTACAAACATATCTCTTTTCCTTTGCCACCGTCAAATCATCGATTTGAGTGCAGTTGGCTGGGTTTATGTTGAGCGTGCTTCCTCTTTTTATACCCACTACCATAGAATGGTGACGGGGGTATAATAAGTTTGTCATTCCGTTTGTAACACATCGAAATATCGATTTCCGACTATTTAAAGTATATATATTCTTGATCAGGGAGAAATTCTAAGACGATATAAGTATGTCCGTCTGTCTGTCTGTTGTAATCACGCTACACCCTTCAATAATGGCGCTATCGTCGTGAAATTTGGCACAGATTCGTGTTTTGTTTGCCGGCAGATCAAGTTCGAAGATGGGCTATATCGGTTCAAGTTTTGATGTAGTCCCCATATAAACTGGCCTCCCGATTTGGGGTGTGCCGAAAATTTTGCCTATCGGTCCATGTTTTGGTATAGCCCCCATATAGACCGATCTCCCCATTTTTCTTCTTGGTCGTCTAGATACTGTATATTCTATCCGATTTGCTTGAAAATAAAAGTCTAGAGGCATTTTAAGACCACAAATAGGTGTGTCGAGTATCGGTCCAAGTTTTGATATATCTCCCATATAAACCGATCCCCCGATGTGGGGTCTTGAGCTTCTAGAAACCGTAGTTTTTATTCGATTTGCCTAAAATTGGAAATCGAGATGTATTTTAGGACCATAAAGAGGTGTGTCGAAAATGGTCCGTATCGGTCCATGTTTTGGTATAGCACCCTTATAGACTGATCGTCCGATTTTAGATTTCATAGTTTTTACCCAATTTGTCTGAAATTGGAATTCTAGAGGTATTTGAGGAACATTAAGAGGTGTGTTGTTTTGCTATAGCCCCCATATAGACCTACATCCCGGATTTATTTCTTAAGTTGCTAGAATCTGTAGATTTTATACACTTTGCCTGAAAATATAAATATACTGGTAGTTTAGACCCTCAAAAATTTGTATCGAATTTATTTCTACCGGTCCATTATGTAAGACATTGATCAATCGACCGATTTCACTTCTTGAGGCTATAGACGGAGCACTTATCATATAAATTGCTTACTAAAAGTAAAATGTTCAGTTTTTACTTCTCGTTATCATTTAAATAATGGCGGTACATATCTAGGGATTTGAGATTTCAAATCAAGGCTTTTTTCATCATTTACACGATATGTTTATGATTTCTCTAAAATTCTAACAAATTGGTTCTTATAAATCCAGAATCTGGTCTAGTCTTAACAGGTAGAATCTTTAAATTTATCTTCGGGATCTGATCTGTTTGGGAGAATATCTGTCATCAAACTCCTTTAACTCCTACATATAACATATTATCAAGATACCCGCAACGACGAAGAGTTTTCAAAGGAAACTATTATATGTGATTCATTGTGGTGGGTGTTTAAGATTCGGCCCGGCCGAATCTTGTTTTTCGTTCGTTTTGTTTTGTTATTGTTGGTTTCTTTCTTTAATCATTGTTGTTGTTTTTGATTTCAGCTTAAAACCATGCATTGACAAAACTACAAGTGTTGCTTAACCAACGGACGAAAACAATGTTTGTCAAATTTATTTGGGCAAAGCCCTATAGACTGCATGATGGTTGGATGGACGCACGTTTCGGAATTACCACATTCCTCATCAGTAATTGAAGAAAGAAACCAACAATAACAAAACAAAACGAATGGAAACAAAATTTTGACAAAACTTTTGTATAGAAATAAAATTTTGACAAAAATTATCTCTAGAAATAATATTTGGACAAAATTTTCTATAGAAATAAAATTTGGTAAAAACTTCAAGATACGCTTTTTTATACCCTCCATCATAGGATGGGGGTATATTAACTTTGTCATTCCGTTTGTAACACATCGAAATATTGCTCTAAGACCCCATAAAGTATATATTCTGGGTCGTGGTGAAATTCTGAGTCCATCTAAGCATGTCCGTCCGTCCGTCCGTCCGTCTGTTGAAATCACGCTAACTTCCGAACGACTTGAAACTTGGCACAAGTAGTTGTTATCGATGTAGGTCTGATGGTATTGAAAATGGGCCATATCGGTCCACTTTTACGTATAGCCCCCATATAAAAGGACCCTCAGATTTGGCTTGTGGAGCCTCTAACAAAAGCATATTTAATCCGATCCGGCTGAAATTTGGTACATGGTGTTGGTATATGGTCTCGAACAACCATGCAAAAATTGGTCCACATCGGTCCATAATTATATATAGCCCCCATATAAACCGATCCCAAGATTTGGCTTGCGGAGCCTAAAAGAGAAGCAAATTTCATCCGATCCGGCTGAAATTTGGTACATGGTGTTAGTATATGGTCTCTAACAACCATGCAAAAATTGGTCCATATCGGTCCTTAATTATATATAGCCCCCATATAAACCGATCCCCAGATTTGGTTTGTGGAGCCTTAAAGAGAAGAAAATTTCATCCGATCCGGCTGAAATATGGTACATGATGTTGGTATATGGTCTCTAACAACCATGCAAAAATTGGTCCATATCGGTCCTTAATTATATATAGCCCCCATATAAACCGATCCCCAGATTTGGCTTGTGGAGCCTTTAAGAGAAGCATATTTCATCCGATCCGGCTGAAATTTGGTACATGGTGTTAGTATATGGTCTCTAACAACCGTGCAAAAATTGGTCCACATCGATAAATAATTATATATAGCGCCCATATAAACCGATCCCCAGATTTGGCTTGTGGAGGCTCTAAGAGAAGCATATTTCATCCGATCCGGCTGAAATTTGGTACATGGTGTTGGTATATGGTCTCTAACAACCGTGCAAAAATTGGTGCACATCGGTCCATAATTATATATAGCGCCCATATAAACCGATCCCCAGATTTGGGTTCCGGAGCCTCAAAGAGAAGCAAATTTCATCCGATCCGCCTGAAATTTGGTACATGATATTGGTATATGGTCTCTAACAACCATGCAAAAATTGGGCCACATCGGTTCATAATTATATATAGCCCCCATATAAACCGATCCCCAGATTTGGCTTGCGAAGTCTCCAAGAGAAGCAAATTTCATCAAATCCGGTTGTAATTTGGAACATGGTGTTGGTATATGATCTCTAACAACCGTGCAAAAATTGGTCCACATCGGTCCATAATTATATATAGCGCCCATATAAACCGATCCCCAGATTTGGGTTCCGGAGCCTCAAAGAGAAGCAAATTTCATCCGATCCGCCTGAAATTTGGTACATGATATTGGTATATGGTGTCTAACAACCATGCAAAAATTGGTCCATATCGGTCCTTAATTATATATAGCCCCCATATAAACCGATCCCCAGATTTGGCTTGCGAAGTCTCCAAGAGAAGCAAATTTCATCAAATCCGGTTGTAATTTGGAACATGGTGTTAGTATATGATCTTTAACAAGCGTGCCAGAATTGATCTATATCGGTCAATAATTATATATAGCCCCCCATATAAAACGTTCTCCAGATTTGACCTCCGGAGCCTCTTGGAGGAGCAAAATTCATCCGATCCGGTTCAAATTAGGAACGTGGTGTTAGTAAAGGGTGATTCTTTTGAGGTTAGGATTTTCATGCATTAGTATTTGACAGATCACGTGGGATTTCAGACATGGTGTCAAAGAGAAAGATGCTCAGTATGCTTTGACATTTCATCATGAATAGACTTACTAACGAGCAACGCTTGCAAATCATTGAATTTTATTACCAAAATCAGTGGCAGAAAATCCGCTTTTTTATCGACAAATTTTGTTCAGCGATGAGGCTCATTTCTGGTTGAATGGCTACGTAAATAAGCAAAATTGCCGCATTTGGAGTGAAGAGCAACCAGAAGCCGTTCAAGAACTGCCCATGCATCCCGAAAAATGCACTGTTTGGTGTGGTTTGTACGCTGGTGGAATCATTGGACCGTATTTTTTCAAAGATGCTGTTGGACGCAACGTTACGGTGAATGGCGATCGCTATCGTTCGATGCTAACAAACTTTTTGTTGCCAAAAATGGAAGAACTGAACTTGGTTGACATGTGGTTTCAACAAGATGGCGCTACATGCCACACAGCTCGCGATTCTATGGCCATTTTGAGGGAAAACTTCGGAGAACAATTCATCTCAAGAAATGGACCGGTAAGTTGACCACCAAGATCATGCGATTTGATTCCTTTAGATTATTTTTTGTGGGGCTACGTCAAGTCTAAAGTCTACAGAAATAAGCCAGCAACTATTCCAGCTTTGGAAGACAACATTTCCGAAGAAATTCGGGCTATTCCGGCCGAAATGCTCGAAAAAGTTGCCCAAAATTGGACTTTCCGAATGGACCACCTAAGACGCAGCCGCGGTCAACATTTAAATGAAATTATCTTCAAAAAGTAAATGTCATGGACCAATCTAACGTTTCAAATAAAGAACCGATGAGATTTTGCAAATTTTATGCGTTTTTTTTTAAAAAAAAGTTATCAAGCTCTTAACAAATCACCCTTTATATGGTCGCTAACAACCATACTAAAATTGGTCCAATCACACAAAAATTGGTCCATATCGGTTCATAATCATGGTTGCCACTAGAGCCAAAAATAATCTACCAAAATTTTATTTCTAGAGAAAATTTTGTCAAAATTTTATTTCTAGAGAAAGTTTTGTTAAAATTTTATTCGGTTCATAATAAAATTTTCATCATTGTCAAAATTTTATTTGTATAGAAAATGTTGTCAAAATTTTATTTCTATAGAAAATTTTGTTCAAATTTTATTCGGTTCATAATCATGGTTGCCACTCGAGCCAAAAATAATCTACCAAGATTTTATTTCTATAGAAAATTTTGTCAAAAGTTTATTTCTATAGAAAATTTTGTTAAAATTTTATATCTGTAGAAAATTTTGTCAAAATTTTCTTTCTATAGAAAATTTTGTCAAAATTTTTATTTCTATAGAAAATTTTCTGTAGAAAATGTTGTCAAAATTTTATGTCTACTTTGTCAAACTGAATTATATACGTATTGGATCGATCTTTTTTGATTTAATATATACCACGTATGGACTTACATCAATTTGGAAGATGGTGTTAGGAGGTTTTAAGATACCTTGCCATCGGCAAGCGTTACCGCAACTTAAGTAATTCGATTCTGGATGGCAGTGTTTAGAAGAAGTTTCTACGCAATCCATGATGGAGGGTACATGAGCTTCGGCCTGGCCGAACTTACGGCCGTATATACTTGTTTTTTTTTTTTTTGAATTTGGTAGATTTTTGGTTAAGTCTTCATAAAATGTTGGTAGATTAGTTGGGCACGGGTGGCAACCATGGTTATGATACATTTCTGTATGGAGAAGAGCTGTATAAGTGTGAGTGTTATGATAAATTTTTATGGATTTCTACCACCATCCATCCTATTGGCTCTTATCTGCATTCAGGCAAGAGAAAACTTTTCAAAGTTCTAGGGAGGCATGTTTTGGATACTGGTTTGTTGCTTTTATGTTCATAAAATGCAATTTTGAAAAATTAACTTTTGCAAGAGTTAGTTTTTTTATGGGCTCACCTAGCTACATTTTTTCTCTGAGCCATACATAAATATTGTATAGTTTCCATAGTCTATTCATACGTTCAGGATTTAGAGGCAGTCAATTGCCAACCCCAATGTGCCATGTAACCTGGACAACGGGTGCACTTTCCTAGAAATTTTGGCTACCATGAAACATAGATTAGATTTACGATTTTAATGAATATTTCATTTGGCGTCCATCAGTGTAGGTTAAGTGCAAATATTTTTCTATTTTTTTTTTTTGGGTGGGAGTGGGAGTGGTGGTGAAGCTCACAGGAGTTTATATTTTTAAGGAGCAGCCGTGTAATTTTGTTAATTGCATTTCGTATGTAAAAGACTAATAGAGGGGCTTGGTCAATGGATTTATTAAAACCATAAGCTAAATTTAGGTAAAAAGTGTGATGTTGTTTGTGATAGAGTAGTAGAAAAACTAAAACTGAATTATGAGCTACTTTGGTTTTTGTTTTTACCGAAAGGCTAGATAAAAACAGTTAAAAATAAAGTAAAAGTATAAAATTTATTATAGCTAAGAAATTTTTACAAAATTTTCTGTAGCTAAGAAATTTTGACAAAATATACTATTGAAATGAAATTTAAAAATTCTTCTATCTAAGAAATTTTGATAAAAAATCCTATAGCCCAAAAATTCTGACAAAATTCACTATAGCTAAGAAATTTTGATAAAATTTTCTATACCTAAGAAATTTGTAATAAAATTGTGACAATATTTATGACAGTTAAGAAACTTACACAGAATTTCTTATTGAAATGAAATTTTGATAAAATTTCCAATGTAAATGAAATTTCGACAAAATTTCTTATAGCCAAGAAATTTTGACAAAATTTCTTATGGAAGTGATAAAATTTCTTGTACCAAAGAAATTTTGATAAAATTTCCTATAAGCCAAAAAGTTTGAGAAAATTCCCCATAGCTACGAAATTTTAATAAAATTTCCTACGGCTAAGAAATGGTGACAAAATTTCCTAAAGCTAAGAAATTTTGATAAAATATACTATTGAAATGAAATTGGGATAAAATTTCGTATATCTAAGAAATTTTGATAAAATTTCCTATGGACCAAAAATTTTGAGAAAATTCCCTATAGCTAAGAAATTTTGATAAATTTTCCTACGGCTAAGAAATTTTGACAAAATTTCCTACCGCTAAGAAATTTTGACAAAATATACTATTGAAATGAAATTTTAATAAAATTTCCTATACCTAAGAAATTTTGATAAAATTTCCTCTATCTAAGAAATTTTGATAAAATTTCCTATAGCCCAAAAATTCGGACAAAATTGCCTATAGCTAAGAAATTTGGATAAAATATATTATTGAAATGAAATTTGACAAAATTTCCAATGGAAATGAAATTTTGATACAATTTTCTATACCTAAGAAATTTGTAATAAAATTGTGTCAATGTTTATGACAGTTAAGAAAGTTGGACAGAATTTCCTATTGAAATGAAATTTTGTTAAAATTTCCAAAGTAAATGAAATTTCGACAAAATTTCTTATGGAAGTGAAGTATTGATAAAATATCTTGTACCAAAAAAATTTTGATAAAATTTCCTATAAGCCAAAAAGTTTGAGAAAATTCCCCATAGCTACGAAATTTTAATAAAATTTCCTACGACGAAGAAATTGTGACAAAATTTCCTAAAGCTAAGAAATTTTGATAAAATATACTATTGAAATGAAATTTTAACAAAATTTCCAATGGAAATTAAATTTTGATAAAATTTTCAATACCCACGAAATTTGTATAAAAATTGTGACAAAACAATTTTATTACAAATTTCAATTATTACAAATTACAGCTAAGAAACGTAGATAGAATTTCCTATTGAAATGAAAGTTTGACAAAATTTCTTATGGAAATTAAATTTTGACGACATCTCCTATTGGTAAACATTTTGGCAAAATTCCTATATCAAAGAAATTTTGTTATAATTTTCTATAGTTTATTTGTAAAAATTTCCTATAGAAATGAAATTTTGACAAAATTACCTATAGAAATGAAATTCCGAAAAATTTTCTATAGAGAAGAAATTTTATTTAAAACGCCACAAGCGACTGATTTCGACTGCCAAACCCTTCACATTCCTATCACATTAGTGGCTTAATTTAGCTTTTATTTTAACAAATATATTTTGTATATAACTGTTTAAATAAACATGTTTCTATATGTTTTTTGTTTTTTTTTAAATGGTGTGAAGATTCTCTGGTTCATATGCCATAATTAATCAACGGCGGTGGGCAAAACCGGGACAAGTTTATCACAGCGTGATATTTGCTATAGGATGTCCAATAATCTACGCTATTCAAGGTGGCGTTTTGGCTATCAATATGCATTAAAAAATTAGAACACAACAAATGCATATTAGAAGAGCTACCCTATGTCAATGAAAGGTATTTTAGATACGTCGAATTGTTTGTTAGGAATTACTTCAAAATTCTGCCAAAATTTTAAAGGAAATTTTTGTCAAAATTTCTTTGCTATAGGAAATTTTGTTAAAATTTCTCAGCTATGGGCAAGGAAAATTTCTGATCTATAAAAAATTCCTTAGGGTAAGAAATATTAAAAATTCTTAGCTATAGATATAAAAATGTTTTAGCTATAGGAAACTTTGAGAAAATTTCGGAACTATAGGAATTTCTTATATCTATAGCTATAAGAAATTCTATCAAATATTTTCGATATAGGAAATTATGTAAAAAAAATTCTTAGCTGTAGGAAATTTTGTTCAAAATTTCTTATTTATAGGAATAATTGCGAAAATTTCTGAGCTATATGTAGCTCAGAAATAGGAATAGGAAATAAAAAATTTTGTTAAAATTTCTTAGTTATAGGTAAATTTGCGAAAATTTCTGAAGTTTCGAATTTTTTTTTCAGAATTCTTATCGATAGGAAATGTTCATTGAAAATTCTTAGGAAATTTCATCAAATATAGGATTTTTTTCCAAATTTCTTAGCTATAAGAAATTTTGTTAAAAATTCTTAGCTGCTTGTCAAAATTTCTTTGCTATAGGAAAATTTGCGAAAATTTCTGATCTGTTAGAAATTTTGTCAAAATTTCTTAGCTATATGAAATTTTATCAAAATTTTGTCAAAATTTTATTTCTATAGAAAAATTTGTCAACATTTTATTTCTATAGAAAATTTTGTCAAAATTTTATTTCTATAGAAAAATTTGTCAAAATTTTATTTCTATAGAAAATCTTGTCAAAATTTTATTTATATAAAAATTTTTATCAAAATTTTATTTCTATAGAAAATTTTATCAAAATTTTATTTCTATAGAAAATTTCGTCAAAATTTTATTTCTATAGAAAATTTTGTCAAATTTTTATTTCTATAGAAAATTTTGTTAAAATTTTATTTCTATAGAAAATTTTGTCAAAATTTTATTTCTATAGAAAATTTGGTCAAAATTTTATTTCTATAAAAATTTTTATCAAAATTTTATTTCTATAGAAAATTTTGTCAAAATTTTATTTCTATAGAAAATTTTGTCAAAATTTTATTTCTATAGAAAATTTTGTCAAAATTTTATTTCTATAGAAAATTTTGTCAAAATTTTATTTCTATAGAAAATTTTGTCAAAATTTTATTTCTATAGAAAATTTTGTCAAAATTTTATTTCTATAGAAAATTTTGTCAAAATTTTATTTCTATAGAAAATTTTGTCAAAATTTTATTTCTATAGAAAATGTTGTCAAAATTTTATTTCTACAGAAAATTTTGTCAAAATTTTATTTCTACAGAAAATTTTGTCAAAATTTTATTTCTATAGAAAAATTTGTCAAAATTTTATTTCTATAGAAAATTTTGTCAAAATTTTATTTCTATAGAAAAATATGTCAAAATTTTATTTTTATAGAAAATTTTTATCAAAATTTTATTTCTATAGAAAATCTTGTCAAAATTTTATTTCTATAGAAAATCTTGTCAAAATTTTATTTCTATAGAAAATTTTCTCAAAATTTTATTTCTATAGAAAATTTTGTCAAAATTTTATTTCTATAGAAAATTTTGTCAAAATTTTATTTCTATAGAAAAATTTGTCAAAATTTTATTTTTATAGAAAATTTTTATCAAAATTTTATTTCTATAGAAAATCTTGTCAAAATTTTATTTCTATAGAAAATCTTGTCAAAATTTTATTTCTATAAAAATTTTTATCAAAATTTTATTTCTATAGAAAATTTTGTCAAAATTTTATTTCTATAGAAAATTTTGTCAACATTTTATTTCTATAGAAAAATTTGTCAAAATTTTATTTCTATAGAAAATTTTGTCAAAATTTTATTTCTATAGAAAATTTTGTCAAAATTTTATTTCTATAGAAAATTTTGTCAAAATTTTATTTCTATAGAAAATTTTGTCAAAATTTTATTTCTATAGAAAATTTTGTCAAAATTTTATTTCTATAGAAAATTTTGTCAAATTTTATTTCTATAGAAAATTTTGTCAAAATTTTATTTCTATAGAAAAATTTGTCAAAATTTTGTCAAAATTTTATTTCTATAGAAAAATTTGTCAAAATTTTATTTCTATAGAAAATTTTGTCAAAGTTTTATTTCTATAGAAAATTTTGTCAAAATTTTATTTCTATAGAAAATCTTGTCAAAATTTTATTTCTATAGAAAATCTTGTCAAAATTTTATTTCTATAGAAAATTTTGTCAAAGTTTTATTTCTATAGAAAAATTTGTCAAAATTTTATTTCTATAGAAAATCTTGTCAAAATTTTATTTCTATAAAAATTTTTATCAAAATTTTATTTCTATAGAAAATTTTGTCAAAATTTTATTTCTATAGAAAATTTTGTCAAAATTTTATTTCTATAGAAAATTTTGTCAAAATTTTATTTCTATAGAAAATTTTGTCAAACTAAATTATATACATATTTAATCGGCCTTTTTATACCCTCCACCATAGGATGGGGGTATATTAACTTTGTCATTCCGTTTGTAACACATCGAAATATTGCTCTAGGACCCCATAAAGTATATATATTCTGGGTCGTGGTGAAATTCTGAGCCGATCTGAGCATGTCCGGCTGTTGAAATCACGCTAACTTCCGAACGAAACAAGCTATCGACTTGAAACTTGGCACAAGTAGTTGTTATTGATGTAGGTCGGATTGCTTTGCAAATGGGCCATATCGGTCCACTTTTACGTATAGCCCCATATAAACAGACTCCCAAATTTGGCTTGCGATTGCTCTAAGAGAAGCAAATTTCATCCGATCCGAATGAAATTTGGTACGTGGTGTTAGTATGGTCTCTAACAACCATTCAAAAATTGGTCCATATCGGTCCACTCTTATGTATAGCCCCCATATAAACGGACCCCTAAATTTGGCTTGCGATTGCTCTAGGAGAAGCAAATTTCATCCGATCCGGCTGAAATTTGGTACACAATGTTAGTATGTGGTCTCTAACAACCATGCAAAAAATTGTCCACATCGGAGGAGCAAAATTTATCCGATCCGGCTGAAATTTGGTACACAATGTTAGTATGTGGTCTCTAACAACCATGCAAAATTTGGTCCATATTAGTCCATAATTATATATAGCCCCCATATAAACCGATAACCAGATTTGGTTTACGGAGGCTCTAAGAGGACCAAATTTCGACCTATTCGGTTGAAATTTGGTACGTGGTGTTAGTATATGGTCTCTAACAACCTTGCAGGAATTGGTCCAAATCGGTCCATAATTATATATAGCCCCATAGAAAACGTTCTCCAGATTTGAACTCCGGAGCCTCTTGGAGGAGCAAAATTCATCCGATCCGGTTCAAAATAGGAACGTGGTGTTAGAATATGGTCGCTAACAATCATACCAAAATTGGTCCAATCACACAAAAATTGGTCCATATCGGTTCATAATCATGGTTGCCACTAGAGCCAAAAATAGTCTACCAAAATTTTATTTCTATAGAAAATTTTGTCAAGATTTTATTTTTATAGAAAATCTTGTCAAAATTTTATGTCTATAGAAAATTTTGTCAAAATTTTATTTCTATAAAAAAATTTATCAAAATTGTTTTTCTATAGAAAATTTTGTCAAAATTTTATTTCTATAGAAAATTTTGTCAAAATTTTATTTCTATAGAAAATTTTGTCAAAATTTTATTTCTATAGAAAATTTTGTCAAAATTTTATTTCTATAGAAAATTTTGTCAAAATTTTATTTCTATAGAAAATTTGTAAAAATTTTATTTCTATAGAAAATTTTGTCAAAATTTTATTTCTATAGAAAATTTTGTCAAAATTTTGTTTCTATAGAAAATTTTGTCGAAATTTAATTTCTATACAAAATTTTGTCAAAATTTTATTTCTATAGAAATAAAAACTGAATTATATACGTATTTAATGGACCTTTTTTGTTTAATATAAACCCCGTATGGACTAACGTACAATTGAGAAGACGGTGTTAAGAAGTTTTAAGATACCTTACCATCGGCAAGTGTTACCGCAACCCAAGTAATTCGATTGTGGATGACAGCCTTTAATACAAGTTTCTATACAATCCATAGTGGAGGGTACATAAGATTTGGCCTGTACGAACTTACGGACGTATATACTTGTTTTTTTATTTTTATTGTATTTTAGTAACCTGCAAAAAAGCAAATTTTGTCAAAAATTTCTTAGCTATAGGAAATTTTATCAATATTTCTTATTTATAATGAATTTTGTAAAAATTCTTAGTGATAGGAAATATTATCAAAGTATTTTTGCTTCTGGAATTTCTGTCAAAATTTCTTAGCTATAGGAAGTTTTGTCAAAATTTCTTAGCTATAGGAAAATTAGAATTTTGTCAAAATTTCTTAGCTATGTAATTTTTTTCAAAAGTCCTTATATGTAGGAATTTTTGTTAAAATTTTAAATTTTATAGGAAATTTTAACAAAATTTATTAGCTACAGAACATTTTATTAAAATTTTCTAGCTATAGAAAATTTTTTGCTATGGGCAATTTTATCAAGATTTCTTTGTTATGGAATATTTCGATAGTTTTTTTTTGAAAAATTTTTCAAATTTTTATTGTCATAAGAAACTTTGTTACATTTTATTTTTTTATTTTTTTTTCATAGTGTTGGTAATCTGTACAATAAGGATTTTTTTTCAAAATTTCTTAGCTGTTGGAAATTTTGTCAAAATTTCGTAGCTATAATCGATTTTGTAAAAAAATCTTATTTAAAGAAAATGTTATCAACATTTTTTTGTTTCTGGAAATTCTGTCAACAAGACATTTTTGTCAAAATTTTTTTGGCTATAGAAAAATTTGTGAAAATTTCTTATCTACAGGGATATTTCTGAGCTATTTGGGATTTTTTAAAAATTTCGTATATGTAGGAATTGTTGTTAAAATTTGTAGATTTCGTATATTTGGGATTTTTTGTTAAAACTTTTAAATTTGGAGGCAATTTTAGCAAAATTTCTTAGATATAGTAAATTTTATCAATTTGTTTTTGCTACGGAATATTTCTATAGGAGATTTTGTCATATTATAAAGTTTGAAAATTAGGTCAAAATTTTATTCCTATCAGAAACTTTGTTCAATTTTATTTATTTTTTTTTTTCGATATATATTTTTTTTTTTGCAAATTTTGTCAACATTTTCCCATATGAAACGTGGTTAAATTTTATTTTTTTTCATTGTGTTGGTAACCTGCACAAAAAGGAAATTTCTTAGCTATAGGAAATGTTTTCAAAATTTCGTTGCTATAATGAATTTTGTAAAAAATTCTTATTCATAGAAACTGTTATCAAAATTTGTTTGCTTCGTGAAATACTGTCACAGTTTCTTAGAGACAGGAAATTTTGTCGAAATTTCTTGGCTATAGGAAAATCTGCAAACAATTTTTAGATATAATAAATTTAGTAAAAAATTCTTAGTTCTTAAGAAATGTTGTAATTTTTTTTTTTGCTTTTGGAAATTCTGTCAAAATTTCTTAAAGATAGGAAATTTTGTCAAAATATTTAGATATAGAAAATTTTATCAAAATTTTATTTCTATAGGAATTTTTGTCAAAATTATAGTTCCATACGAAAGTTTTTCAAAATAATATTTCTTTTAGAAATTTTGTCAAAACTTGCATTCCATAGGAAATTTTGTAAATTTTGTTTTTGCCCATAGGAAGTTTTGTCAATTTCTTAGCTATAGGACATTTTATCAATATTAACATACTTAGTTATTGAAAATTTTGTAAAAGCTTATACCTATAATGAATTTTGTAAAAAAATTCTTAGTTCTGAGGAAATGTTATGATTTTTTTTTTTTGCTTCTGGAAATTTTTGTTTTTCAAAATTTCTTGGAGACAGAAAATTTTGTTAACATTTTTAGCTATAGGAAATTTTTGAAAATTTCTTATCGGTAGGAAATTTTGTTAGGAAATTTTATCAAAAGTTCTTAGCTATAAGACACTTACTCAAAATTTCTTTGCTATGGAATATTTCTATAGGATTTTTTTTTTATAATATAAATATAGTTTGAAAATTTTGCTGAAATTTTATTTCCATAGGAAAATTTTTTTAAATTTGAATCTTTTTATTGCATTTTAGTAAACTGCACAAAAAGAAATTTTGTCAAAATTTCTTAGCTATAGCAAATTTTTTCAAAATTTTGTAGCTACTATGATTTTTATACCCTCCATCATAGGATGGGGGTATATTAACTTTGTCATTCCGTTTGTAACACATCGAAATATTGCTCTAAGACCCCATAAAGTATATATATTCTGGGTCGTGGTGAAATTCTGAGTCGATCTGAGCATGTCCGTCCGTCCGTCCGTCTGTTGAAATCACGCTAACTTCCGAACGAAACAAGCTATCGAATTGAAACTTGGCACAAGTAGTTGTTATCGATGTAGGTCGGATGGTATTGAAAATGGGCCATATCGGTCCACTTTTACGTATAGCCCCCATATAAAGGGACCCTCAGATTTGGCTTGTGGAGGAAATTTGGTATATGGTGTTGGTATATAGTCTCTAACAACCATGCAAAAATTGGTCCACATCGGTCCATAATTATATATAGCCCCCATATAAACCGATCCCCAGATTTGGCTTGCGGAGCCTAAAAGAGAAGCAAATTTCGACCGATCCGCCTGAAATTTGGTACATGGTGTTGGTATATAGTCTCTAACAACCGTGCAAAAATTGGTTCACATCGGTCCATAATTATATATAGCCCCCATATAAACCGATCCCCAGATTTGGCTTGCCGAGCCTCAAAGAGAAGAAAATTTCATCCGATCCGGCTGATGTTAGTATATGGTCTCTAACAACCATGCAAAAATTGTTCCATATCGGTCCTTAATTATATATAGCCCCCATATAAACCGATCCCCAGATTTGGCTTGTGGAGCCTCTAAGAGAAGCATATTTCATCCGATCCGGCTGAAATTTGGTACATGGTGTTGGTATATGGTCTCTAACAATCGTGCAAAAATTGGTCTACATCGGTCCATAATCATATATAGCCCCCATATAAACCGATCCCCAGATTTGGCTTGCGGAGCCTCAAAGAGAAGCAAATTTCATCCGATCCGGCTGAAATTTGGTATGTGATGCTGGTATATGGTCTCTAACAACCATGCAAAAATTGGTCCACATCGGTTCATAATTATATATAGCCCCCATATAAACCGATCCCCAGATTTGCGAAGTCTCCGAGAGAAGCAAACTTCATCCAATCCGGTTGTAATTTGGAACATGGTGTTAGTATATGATCTTTCCGGAGCCTCTTGGAGGAGCAAAATTCATCCGATCCGGCTCAAATTAGGAACGTGGTGTTAGTATATGGTCGCTAACAACCATACCAAAATTGGTCCAATCACACAAAAGTTGGTCCATATCGGTTCATAATTATGGTTGCCACTAGAGCCAAAAATAATCTACCAAGATTTTATTTCTATAGAAAATGTTGTCAAAAGTTTATTTCTATAGAAAATTTTGTTCAAATTTTATTCGGTTCATAATCATGGTTGCCACTCGAGCCAAAAAAAATCTACCAAGATTTTATTTCTATAGAAAATTTTGTCAAAAGTTTATTTCTATAGAAAATTTTGTTAAAATTTTATTTCTGTAGAAATATTTGTCAAAATTTTCTTTCTATAGAAAATTTTGTCAAAAATTTTATTTCTATAGAAAATCTTGTGAAAATTTTATTTCTATAGAAAATTTTGTTAAAATTTTATTTCTGCAGAAAATTTTGTAAAAATTTTATGTCTACTTTGTCAAACTGAATTATATACGTATTGGATCGATCTTTTTTATTTTAATATATACCACGTATAGACTTACATACAATTTAGAAGATGGTGTTAGGAGGTTTTAAGATTACTTAAGTTGCGGTAACGCAACTGGATGGCAGTGTTTAGAAGAAGTTTCTACGCAATCCATTATGGAGGGTACATAAGCTTCGGCCTGGCCGAACTTACGGCCGTATATACTTGTTTTTTTTTTTTAAATTCTTGGTTATAGGAAATGTTTGCTTTGGATGTTTTGCTTCTGGAAAGTCTCTCAAAATTTTGTGACGACAGGAAATTTGACAAAATTTCCTATACAAATTTTGTAGCTATGTTACAATAATTTTTGTATAAAATTCTTAATTATATGAAATGTTTACTTCTGGAAAGTCTGACAAAATTCGCAGTTATTGGAAATTTTGTTAATTTTTCTTGTTACATGAAATTTTGTCAAATTTTTTTAGCTATAGAAAATTTTATGAAAGTTTCATTTCTATAAGAATTTTCGTCAAAATTTTAGTTCCCAACGAAATTTTGTCAAAATATTATTTCTTATAGAAATTTTGTCCAAATTTTGTCCAAAAATTACATGCGAAATTTTTGATAAAATGTTATGCCCATAAGAAATTTTGTCAATATTTCCTAGATATAGTGAATTTTGTAAAACATTCGTAGTTATGAGAAATTTTGTTAAGTTTTCTTGTTACGGGAAATTTTGTCAATATTTTTAGCTATAGAAAATTTTATGAAAGTTTCATTTCTATAGGAATTTTCTTCAAAATTTTAGTTCCAAACGAAATTTTGTCAAAATATTATTTCTTTTTGAAATTTTTTTCCAAATTTTTGTTCCATAGGAAATTTTGTTAAATTTTTTGATGTCGTTAGGAAATTTTGACAATATTTCCTAGATATAGTGAATTTTGTAAAGAATTCCTAGTTATTGAAAATTTTGCCAATTTTTCTTGTTACGGGAAATTATATCAAATTTTTTTAGCTATAGAAAATTTTATGAAAGTGTCATTTCTATAGGAATTTTCGTCAAAATGTTAGTTCCAAGCGAAATTTTGTCCAAATTTTTGTTACATGCGAAATTTTTGTTAAAATTTTTTGTGTCGTTAGGAAATTTTGTCAATATTTCCTAGATATAGTGAATTTTGTAAAAAATTCCTAGTTATTGGAAATTTTGTCAATTTTTCTTGTTACGGGAAATTTTGTCAAATTTTTTTTAGCCATAGAAAATTTTATGAAAGTTTCATTTCTATAGAATTTTCGTAAAAATTTTAGTTCCGAACGAAATTTGGTCAAAATATTATTTCTTTTAGAAATTTTGTCAAAATTTTTGTTACATAGGATATTTGTGCTAAAATTTTATATTCATAGGAAATTTAGTCAATATTTCCTAGCTATAGTGAATTTTGTAAAAAATTCGTAGTTATAAGAAAATTTGTCAATTTTTCTTGTTACGGGAAATTTTGTCAATTTTTTTTTAGCTATAGAAAATTTTATGAAAGTTTCATTTCTATAGGAATTTTCGTCAAAATTTTAGTTCCCAACGAAATTTTGTCAAAATATTATTTCTGTTAGAAATTTTGTCCAAATTTTTGTTACAAATGACATTTTTGTTAAAATGTTATGCCCATAAGAAATTTTGTCAACATTTCCTAGATATAGTGAATTTTGTAAAAAATTCGTAGTTATAAGGAATTTTGTCAATTTTTCTTCTTACGGGAAATTTTGTCAAATTTTTTTAGCTATAGAAAATTTTATGAAAGTTTCATTTCTCTATGAATTTTCGTCAAAATTTTAGTTCCCAACGAAATTTTGTCAAAATATTATTTCTTATAGAAATTTTGTCAAAATTTTTGTTACATGCGAAATTTTTGTTAAAATTTTATATCCATAAGAAATTTTGTCAATATTTCCTAGATATAGTGAATTTTGTAAAAATTCGTAGTTATAAGAAATTTTATCAATTTTTCTTTTTACGGGAAATTTTGTCAATTTTTTTTATCTGTAGAAAATTTTATGAAAGGAATTCTATAGGAATTTTCGTCAAAATTTTAGTTCCCAACGAAATTTTGTCAAAATATTATTTCTTATAGAAATTTTGTCAAAATTTTTGTTACATAGGAAATTTTGTTAATTTTTTTTATGTCGTTAGGAAATTTTGACAATATTTCCTAGCTATAGTGAATTTTGTAAAAAATTCCTAGTTATTGGAAATTTTGTCAATTTTTCTGGTTACGGGAAATTTTGTCAATTTTTTTTAGCTATAGAAAATATTATGAAAGTTTCATTTCTATAGGAATTTTCGTCAAAATTTTAGTTCCAAACGAAATTTTGTCAAAATATTATTTCTTTTTGAAATTTTGTCGAAATTTTTGTTCCATAGGAAATTTTGTTAAATTTTTTTATGTCGTTAGGAAATTTTGACAATAGTTCCTAGATATAGTGAATTTTGTAAAAAATTCCTAGTTATTGGAAATTTTGTCAATTTTTCTGGTTACGGGAAATTTTGTCAAATTTTTTTAGCTATAGAAAATTTTATGAAAGTTTCATTTCTATAGGTATTTTCGTCAAAATTTTAGTTCCCAACGAAATTTTTTTAAAATATTATTACTTTTAGAAATTTTTGTCAAAATTTTGGTTACATAGGAAATTTTGTTAATATTTTTTGTGTCGTTAGGAAATTTTGTCAATATTTCCTAGCTATAGTGAATGTTGTAAAAAATTCGTAGTTATAGGAAATTTTGTCCATTTTTTATGTTACGGGAAATTTTGTCAATTTTTTTTAGCTATAGAAAATTTTATGAAAATTTCATTTCTATAGGAGTTTTCGTCAAAATTTTAGTTCCCAACGAAATTTTGTCAAAATATTATTACTTTTAGGAATTTTTGTCAAAATTTTTGTTAAAATTTTATGTTCATAGGAAATTTTGTCAATATTTCCTAGCTATAGTGAATTTTGTAAAAAAAAAATCGTAGTTATAGGAAAATTTGCCAATTTTTCTTTTTATAGGAAATTTTATCAAAATTTCTTTGCTTATGAAAAGTAATTCTTTTTTTAATAATATAATATATTTTGTCACAATTTCTCTGAGGCTTGTAGGGTACAACTAAGTCGTTTTATTTTATTGAAATAATTTTCTGGTTTCTTCTAATGGCGCTAAAAATTTATCATAATATCTTAAATAGTAGTGTGATGAGACTGGGCAAACAAGTTTTTGTTTATCATTTTGCATATTTTGACATTCTTTTGATTGAATTTGGATTATTACAAACCTATTTTAAAATTGATAGGAGATCATCATATTTTCAACAGTTTACAAAGTTTCTTTCGCGCATTCGGTTGTTCTTCGATATTCTTCGAAGTGATATTCTAGTCATATTAATTAAACATTTTTTTATTTTATTTTGCAATTTTTTTTTCGGAATTTATATAAAATGAAATCGCAAATTATTTTATTATTGGTGACCTTGTCATGGGGTATTTTTGCTGAAGCAGAAAAAATTTTAAACGAAAAGCGTAAGTAAAGTTTCGAAGTGTGATGTTGTCATAAAAAAAAAATAAAAATAAAAATTAAATAAAACCAAATGAGAGATAACAAATATATACGGCCGTAAGTTCGGCCAGGCCGAATCTTATGTACCCTCCACCATGGATTGCGTAGGAACTTCTACTAAAGGCTGTCATCCACAATCGAATTACTTGGGTTGCGATAACACTTGCCGATGGCAAGGTATCGTAAAACTTTTTAACACTGTCTTCTAAATTGTAAGTTAGTCCATAAGGGGTATATATTAAACAAAAAAAGGCCGATTAAATACGTATATAATATAGTTTGACAAAATTTTCTATAGAAATGAAAACTTGACAAAATTTTCTATAGAAATGAAAACTTGACAAAATTTTCTATAGAAATAAAATTTTGACAAAATTTTCTATAGAAATAAAAACTTGACAAAATTTTCTATAGAAATAAAATGTTGACAAAATTTTCTATGGAAGTAAAATGTTGACAAAATTTTGTATAGAAATAAAATGTTGACAAAATTTTCTACAGAAATAATTTTTTTACAAAATTTTCTATAAAAATAAAATTTTGACAAAACTTTCTATGGAAATAAAATTTTGACAAACATTTCTATAGAAATAAACGTTTGACAAAACTTTCTATAGAAATGAAATTTAGACACAACTTTCTATAGTAATAAAATTTGACAAAATTTTCTATGGAAATAAAGTTTTGGTAGATTATTTTTGGCGATATGGACCAATTTTTGTGTAATAAGTCATCGGCTATATATAACTAAAGACCGATATTGACGAATTTTTACATGGCTGTTAGAGGCCATATATTGACAAAATGTACCAAATTTCAACCGCATCGGATGACTTTTGCTATATATAATTATGGACCGATATGGACCAATTTTTGCATGGTTGTTAGATACCATATACTAACACCTTGTACCAAATTCCAAAAGGATCGGATGAATTTCGCTCCTCCAAGAGGCTCCTGAGGTCAAATCTGGGGATCGGTTTATATGGGAGCTATATATAATTATGGACCGACATGGACCAATTTTTGCATGGTTGTTAGAGACCGTATAATAACATCATGTACCACATTTCAACCGGATCGGATGAATTTTTCCCCTCCAAGAGGCTCCGGAGGTCAAATCTGGGGATCGGTTTATATGGGGGCTATATATAATTATGGACCGACATGGACCAATTTTTGCATGAATGTTAGAGACCGTATACTAAGACCACGTACTAAATTTCAACCGGATCGGATGAATTTTGCTCCTCCAAGAGGCTCCGGAGGTCAAATCTGGGGATCGGTTTATATGGGAGCTATATATAAATATGGACCGATATGGACCAATTTTTGCATGGTTGTTAGAGGCCATATACTAAGATCAGGTACCAAATTTCAACCGGATCGGATGAATTTTGCTGCTCCGGGAGGCTCCTCAAGCCAAATTTGGGGATCGGTTTATATGGGGGCTATACGTAAACGTGGTCCGATATGGCCGATTTTCAATACCATCCGACCTACATCAATAACAACTACTTGTGCCAAGTTTCAAGTCGATAGCTTGTTTCGTTCGGAAGTTAGCGTGATTTCCACAGACGGACGGACAGCCGGACAGACGGACGGACGGACGGACATGCTTAGATCGACTCAGAATTTCACCACGACCCAGAATATATATACATTATGGGGTCTTAGAGCAATATTTCGATGTGTTACAAACGGAATACCCTCCACCATCCTATGGTGGAGGGTATAAAAATAGTGTCAAATAATAAATAGTGATATAGATTGGTTTGCTCTTTAATATAAACAACTTTCCTATTGAAATGGAACATTTGACATTTTTTTTAAATTTATTTAATTTGGCGTGAAATTTATTTATTAAATTTTAACACCTCAAGTCAATTAAGAAATATTTACACTGCCAAAACACAAAATTTCAAGGTTTTTCTTTGTGATAATTAATTGAAACATGTTTCTAATGAAAGTAAAAAATAAATAGTTAAATAAAATTTTAAGGCTTAAAGATGCATTAATAATCTATCATAATCGAATAGTTCTCTTTATCCATTTTATATGAAATTTCCAATTGTATCTGGGAATTTTTCCCTGACTGCTAGTGTCATATCGTTGGCCCATGCCTTTCATATTTTTTTCTAAGGAGATTAAAAAATTATTTATAGCAACTTCCAATGTAAAAGTTTTTATTTTTTTAAATTCCGACTTTTTAAATTTTGAATAAGCCAAGTCTTCGAGTTTTTCTAAATTTGGAAAAAGTAACCTTTCGATTTTAAGATCTTTTAAAAGTCGGCTTCTCGAGACATTTTGAAGAGACGTCTGCTCGACATTTTTATACCCTCCACCATAGGATGGGGGTATATTAACTTTGTCATTCCGTTTGCAACACATCGAAATATTGCTCTAAGACCCCATAAAGTATATATATTATGGGTCGTGGTGAAATTCTGAGTCGATCTGAGCATGTCCGTCCGTCCGTCCGTCCGTCTGTTGAAATCACGCTAACTTCCGAACGAAACAAGCTATCGACTTGAAACTTGGCACAAGTAGTTGTTATTGATGTAGGTCGGATGGTATTGCAAATGGGCCATATCGGTCCACTTTTACGTATAGCCCCCATATAAACGGACCCCCAAATATGGCTTGTGATTGCTCTAAGAGAAGCACATTTCATCCGATCCGGCTGAAATTTGGTACATGGTGTTAGTATATGGTCTCTAACAACCACGCAAAAATTGGTCCATATGGGTCCACTTTTACGTATAGCCCCCATATAAACGGACCCCCAAATTTGGCTTGCGATTGCTCTAAGAGAAGCAAATTTCATCCGATCCGGCTGAAATTTGGTACATGGTGTTAATATATGGTCTCTAACAACCATGTAAAAATTGGTCCATATCGGTCTATAGTTATATATAGCCGATCCCCGATCACACAAAAATTGGTCCATATCGGTTCATAATCATGCTTGCCACTCGAGCAAAAATAATCTAGCAAAATTTGTCGCAATTTTATTCCTATAGAAAATTTTGTCAAATTTTATTTCTATAGAAAATTTTGGAAAAATTTTATTTCTGTAGAAAATGTTGTCAAAATTTTATTTTGTCAAAAATTTATTTCTATAGAAAATTTTGTCAAACTATAGAGAATGTTGTCAAAATTTTAAATCTTTTGAAAATTTAGTAAAAATTTTATTTCTATAGAAAATTTTGTCAAAATATTATTTCTATAGAAAATTGTGTTAAAATCGTATTTCTATAGAAAATTTTGTCCAAATTTTACTTCTATAGAAAATGTTGTCAAAATTTTATTTCTTTAGAAAATTTTGTCAAACTTAATTATATACGTATTTAATCGGCCATTTTAAGTTCAATATATACCACGTTTGGACTACGTGGTATATATTACGGTGTTAGGAACTTTTAAGATACCTTGTCATCGGCAAAAGTTACCGCAACCCAAGTAAATCGATTGTGGATGACAGTCTTCAGTAGAAGTTTTTACGCAATCCATCGTGGAGGGTACATAAGCTTCGGCCTGGCCGAACTTACGGCCGTATATACTTGTTTTTTTTTTTTTTTTTTTTTTTTTATTTAGATAAGTCGAGTATTTGAAAATTCGATTTTAGCACTATTGCAAAATTGCAAAATTTAATCATTCGCCTTTTTCAAAAGTTTGAAAGATGACCTGGCAAGTTGTAGATTTTTTTGTAATAAGGAAAAATTAAATTTTTATGTTTTTTTAATTTAAAAAAATGGAAAAGTCGACTTCTCGAGTAATTTGGAGTTTCTGATTTTTCCTTTTTTAAAATTTAGAAAATTAATTTTTTTCGACCCTTTTGAAATTGAAAAATTAAATCTTTGAGTTTACAACTTTTTTTTTTTTAATTTTGGAAAATTCAATTTTTGAGAAATTTTTCAAATTTGAAAAAATCGAATATTTCGGTTTTCAAATTTTTACAAATTTTGGTTAGTCACTAGACTTTTGAAAATTTAGAAAAGTTAAAATTTTTAGACTTTTTGCACATCTGAAAAATTATAATTTTCAATTTTTTTAGGAATTATGGAAAAGTCTTCTATTTTGTTAGAATTTGTAAAAATTAAATTTTAGACGTTTTGATTATGTCGAGGTTTGGAAGGCGACTTTTGGAGTATTAATTTTTCTTTTCTTTTTTTGATTTTTGTCTTTTTTAAAATTTGGAAAATTCAAGTTTTGCGAACTTCTTCTACTTTTTACATTTTTTTAAATTTGGGAAATTCTATTTTTGCCACCTTTTTCAAATTTGGAAAAATCGAATCTTTGGGTTTTCAGCTTTTTCAAGATTTTGATTAGTGAAATTTTTAAGTATTCAAGTAGAATACTTTTTTCGACTTTTGAAAACTTAAAAGTTTTAGACTTTTTGAAAATCTGAAAAAGTTAAATTTTTGATTTTTTAGGAATTTTGGAAAAGTTTTTCCATTTTTTTAGAAATAGTAAAAAAATCGAATTTTCGACTTTGCAAAGTGGATTTTTCGAGATTTGGAGGGCGACAGTTAGAGCACTTGATTTTGTGATTTTTTGTCTTTTTTAAATTTTGGAAAATTAAATTTTTGCAACCCGTTTCAAATTTGGAAAAATCGAATCTTTGAGTTTTTAACAAAAAAACAAAAAAAAAAATTGAAAAAATTTTTTGTTTTTAATGTGGAAAATTCAAAAAGGTCGCAACTTTTTCAAATTTGAAAAAATCGAATCTTTAGGTTTCAAATTTTTCGAAATTATGACTAGGCAAATTCTTGAGTATTCGACTTATTTTTGAAAATTTGGAAAATTTTCGATTTTTTAGGAATTTTTAGGAATTTTTGGAAATTTTTTTTGTATTTTTTTTGTAGAATTTGTAAAAATCGAATTTTGACTTTTTGAAAATTGGCTAAGTGGACTATTCGAAATTTGGGTTTTTTTGACTTTTTTAAAATTTGGATAATTTAATTTTTGCGATGTCGATTTTCGATTTTTTAGGAATTTTGGAAAAGTTTTTACTTTTTGAATTTGTAAAAATCGAGTTTTCGACATTTTGAAAATGTGCTATGTGGACTTTTCGAATTTTATATCTTTTAAAAATTTGGATCGAAGTCGAATTTTTAAGAGTTTGATTTTTTTACTTTGACAAAATAGTCGAATCTTTTCGAAAATTTGTTTAAATCGATATTTAGGGTTTTCACTTTTTTTGTTTTGAAAATATGGAAAAGTCGATTGGGCGATCTATCGACTTTTTTATTCACTCAGATTTCAAGTTCGATGTTTACAAAATTTGGAAAAGTTGATTTCAAGATTTCAACTTTTCCAAGTTTTAGCCTGTTTAAAGACTTTTTCTAAATCGATAATTGGGTTTTTCACTTATGTTTTTTTTTTTTTTTTGAAAATTTTATTGCTCGATCTATTGACTTTTTCATACACTCAGAGTTACCACGGTAATAGGTTCATGATTTTTCTTTAAAATTAATTTAGCCGATTTGAAAAATACCAAAAGTCTATAATCGGGTTTGAAGATTACAAAAAGTCGATTTTGATTCTACGTTTTTTTTTTGACAAAAATCTCTTCTCTACTTAGAGGAAGTTCTTGGCCGACCTTACAAAACAATATATGGAAAATAAATATTGCTTCGATCTTTTGACTCGATCTTTCTGGTAGGCCCTTTATCCACTCAAATGAAAATTATTATTCTCTGAACATGTTCTGGTCTAGAGTCTAGGTAAACCAACATTTTATATTAATCAAAAAATTCCATTAAAATATTTTCAATTTAAAAATATCACATTTGGAGATGGCTAATACACATAGTACATATATGTATTTAAATGACTTAATAAAAATTCTAATTTCTTTGTTTTCTTTCTTTATTTTTATATTCCAGCAAATTTCTTAAACCCCTGCAGTGTAAAAGAATCAAGTTTTAAAAATTGCTTTATTAAAAATATGGACAATATTCTAAAAGAATGGAAGACAGGTAAATCATCAAGACAATGGAATGGAATGCATTTATTACTCACAAAAGCTGAGAATAATTAGTAGAAGAATTTTTATTATCAAAATAAAAAAAATTGTTTTTAAATTTTCAGGAATACCTGGTTTAGATTCCATTAAATCATTAGATCCCCTAGATATCAAGCATATTGAAATTGATGGTGATCCTCAAAGTCCCATGGGTATTAATCTAAAACTGGATGATGTGGTTCTCAGTGGTATTAGTGCAGCGAAATGTAGTGAAGCCAGGTGGGTAGATACTATTTTATATTATTGAAAATTTCTAATATTTCCCGGATTTGCTTTGTAGTTTTAGCATTAGTCCCTTGGGTATGAGTGCTGTTTTCGATTTGTCCAAAATTAATATGAAAGGTGAATATAACATAAGTGGTCACATTTTGGATATGCCTTTGGATGGACAGGGCCAGGTTTTGATTACAGTTGGTAAGTGCAATAGATAATAATATTTTAAGATACGATGGTCTGGTAAATGTTTGATTTTACCGAGTGATGCAATTGTATCACTAATGGAAATTTCATATTCCTGTGAATTTCAGCAAAATCTGACTTTGCTAGATTTTGACAAAAATTCTTCTATAACTAAGAGGTACGAGGTACAGGGAGCCACCGTGGTGCAATGGTTAGCATGTCCGCCTTGCATACACAAGGTCGTGGGTTCGATTCCTGCTTTGACCGAACACCAAAAAGTTTTTCAGCGGCGGATTATCCCACCTCAGTAATGCTGGTGACATTTCTGAGGGTTTCAAAGCTTCTCTAAGTGGTTTCACTGCAATGTGGAACGCCGTTCGGACTCGTCTATAAAAAGGAAGTCCCTTGTCATTGAGCTTAACATGGAATCGGGCAGCACTCAGTGATAAGATAGAAGTTCACCAATGTGGTATCACAATGGACTGAATAGTCTAAGTGAGCCTGATACAACGGGCTGCCACCTAACCTAACCTAACCTAAGAGGTACTATAAAATATACAATTTTTACACAATTTTGTATAAAAACTAATATTTTGACACAATTTTTTATAGAAATAAAAATTTGACTAAATTTTCCATAGGAATAAAATTTGGGCAAAATTTTCTATACAAATAAAATTTTGACAAAATTTTATATACAAATAAAATGTTAACAAAACTTTCTACAGATATAAAATTTTGACAAAACTTTCTAGAGAAAAAAAATTTGCAACCATTTTCTTGGAAATAAAATTATGAAAAAATTTTCTGTAGAAATAAAATTTTGACAACATTTTGGCCAAATTTCCTATAGAAATAAAAGTTTGACAAATTTTTCGATTGAAATAAAATTTTGAGAAAATTTTCGATTGAAATAAAATTTTGAGAAAATTTTCTTTGGAAATAAAATTTTCACAAAAATTTCCTGCAGATATACAATTTAGAAGAAATTTTCTAAAGAACTAAAATTTTTGACAACATTTTCTATTGAAAGAAAATTTTCTATAGAAATAAAATGTTGACAAAATTTCCTATAGAAATAAAATTTTGACAAAATAATATTTGGACAAAATTTTCGGTAGAAACAACATTTTACACAATTTTCCATAAAAATAAGATTTTGGCAAAATTTTCCATAGAAATAAAATTTTGGCAAGATGTTCCATAGAAATAAAATGTTGACACTTTTTATGAAAATTAAAAATTTGGACAAAATTTTCTATAGAAATAAAATTTTGACAAAATTTTCCATAGAAATAAAATTTTACCAAATTTGGCAATCGAAATATAATGTTGACAACATTTTCAGTAGAAACAACATTTTACAAATTTTTAGCAAAATTTTCAATAGAACTAAAATTTTGACAAAATTTTCAACAGAAATAAAACTTTGACAAATTTTTCCATACAAATAAAATTTGTGCAACATTTTCTATAGAAATGAAATTTTGACAAAATTTTCAATAGAAATAAAACAAAATTTTATACAATTTTCCATAAAAATAAAAGTTTGTCCAATTTTTATATAGAAATAAAATTTTGGCAAAATTTTCCATAGAAAAAAAAATTTGACAAAATTTTCCGTAGGAATAAAACTTGGGCAAAATTTTGAGAAAATTTTCTATAGAAATAAAATGTTGACAAAACTTTCTACAAAAAAAATGTTACCAACATTTTTAATAAAAATTAAAAATATGGACAAAATATTTCATAGAAATAAAATTTTGGGCAAGATTTCCTATAGAAATAAAATTTGACAAAATTTTCTTAGAAACAAAATTTTCCATAGAAATAAAATTTTGGCAAAATTTTCTATAGAACTAAAATTTTGACAAAATTTTTCTATAGAAATAAAACATTGACAAAATTTTCCATAGAAATAAAATATCGACAAAATTTTCCGTAGAAATAATATTTGGACAACATTTTCTATAGAAATTAAATTTTGAAAAAATTTTCTATAGAAACAAAATGTTGACAAAACTTTCTACAAAAAAAAAATGTTGACAACATTTTTAACAAAAATTAAAAATAAAATTTTAACAAAATTGTCAATCGAAATGTTATGTTGACAAAATTTTCTGTAGACACAAAATTTTACACAATTTTCCATAAAAATAAAATTTTGGCAAAATTTTCCATAGAAATCAAATTTTGACAAAATTTTCCATAGAAATAAAATTTGGGCAAAATTTTCTATAGAAATGAAATTCTGACAAAATTTTCTATAGAAATGAAACAAAATTTTACACAATTTTCCATAAAAATAAAATTTTGTCAAGCTTTTCATAGAAATAAAATTTTCACTAAATTTTCCACAGAAATAAAACTTTAACAAAATTTTCCATAGAAATAAAATTTTGACAAAATTTTCTATAGATAGAACATTTTGATAAAATTTTCTATAGAAGTAAAATGTTGACAAAACTTTCTACAAAAAAAAATGTTGACAACATTTTTAATGAAAATTAAAAATTTGGACAAAATATTCCATAGAAAAAAATTTTGGGCAAGATTTCCTATTGAAATAAAATTTGGCAAAATTTCCTATAGAAGTAAAATTTTGACAAAACTTTCTATAGAAATAAAATTTTGCAAAAATTTTCTTAGAAATAAAATTTTGACAAAATTTTCAGTAGAAACAACATTTTACACAATTTTCCATAAAAATAAAATTTTGGCAAAATTTTCCATAGAACTAAAATTTTGACAAAATTTTCTATAGAAATAAAATGTTGACAAAACTTTCTGGCAAAATAAAATTTTGACAAAACTTTCTAGGGAAAAAAATTTGCGACCATTTTCTTGAATTTTAACAAAATTTTGGCAAAATTTCCTATAGAAATAAAAGTTTGACAAAATTTTCGATAGAGATAAAATTTTGAGAAAATTTTCTATAGAACTAAAATTTTCACAAAAATTTTCTGCAGATATACAAGAGGAAATTTTCTAAAGAACTAAATTTTTTGACATTTGCTATTGAAAGAAAATTTTCGATAGAAATAAAAGTTTGATAAAATTTTCTATAGAAATAAAATTTTGAGAAAATTTCCTATAAAAATACAATTTTGACAACAGCTTCTATAAAAATACTATTTTGACAAAATTTTCTGTAGAAACAAAATTTTACACAATTTTCCATAAAAAAAAAATTTTAGCAAAATTTTCCATAGAAATCAAATTTTGCCAGATGTTCCATAGAAATAAAATTTTGACAAAATTTTCTATAGAAATAAAATTTTAACAAATTTGGCAATCGAAATATAATGTTGACAAATTTTTCTGTAAAAACAAAATTTTACACAATTTTCCATAAAAATAAAATGTTGGCAAAATTTTCGATAGTAATAAAATTTTGACAAAATTTTCCATAGAAATAAAATTTTGACAAAATTTGCCGTAGAAATAAAATTTCGGCAAAATTTTCTATAGATAGGACATTTTGACAAAATTTTCTATAGAAATAAAATGTTGACAAAACTTTCTACAAAAAACAAAAAAAAATGTTGACAACATTTTTAATAAAAATTAAAAATATGGACAAAATATTCCATAGAAATGAAATTTTGACAAAATTTGCCGTAGAAATAAAATTTGGGCAAAATTTTCTATAGAAATAAAATGTTGACAAAATTTCCTTTACAAAAAAATTTTGACAAAACTTTCTATAGAAATAAAATTTTGCAAAAATTTTCTTAGAAATAAAATTTTGACCAAATTTTCAGTAGAAACAAAATTTTACACAATTTTCCATAAAAATAAAATTTTGGCAAAATTTTCCATAGAACTAAAATTTTGACAAAATTTTCTATAGAAATAAAACTCTGACAAAATTTTCTAAAGAAATTTTGACAAATTTTCTATAGAAATAAAACAAAATTTTACACAATTTTCCATAAAAAAAATTTTGTCAAAATTTTATATAGAAATATAATTTTGATAAAATTTTCTATAGAAATAAAATTTTGACAAAATTTTCCGTAGAAATAAAATTTGGGCAAAATTTTCTAAATATTTTTGACAAAATTTTATATAGAAATAAAATTTTGACAAAATTTTCTACAGAAATACAATTTTGCCAAAATTTTATTTCTATAGAGAATTTTGTAAAAATTTTATATCTATAGAAAATTTTGGCAAAATTCTATTTCTGTAGAAAATTTTGTCAATTTTTTTTTTCTAGTAAAATTTTGTTAAAATGTTATATAGAAATATAATCTTGACAAAATTTTCCATAGAAATAAAACTTTGAGAAAATTTTCTATAGATATAAAATTTTGACAAAATTTTCTATAGAAATAAAATTTTGACAAAACTTTCTATAGAAATAAAATTTTGACAAAATTTTCTATAGTAATAAAATTTTTACAAAATTTTCTACAAACATACAATTTTGCCAAAATTTTCTATAGATATAAAATTTTGACAAAATTTTCTATAGAAATAAAATTTTGACAAAATTTTCTATAGAAATAAAATTTTGACAAAATTTTGCATTGTGACAAAAATTACTATTGAAATAAAATTTTGCCAAAATTTTCTATAAAAGTAATTTTTAGAAAAATAATTTTTTTTTGTTTTGTAGTTTTTTTTTTTTTTTTGGTAAAATTTTTTCCCAATTTTAGTAGGTTATTTTTGGTTCGGTTACATCCCAGCAAAAAAATTTGGAAGTTCTTCCAAAGGCACAACTTCAAAAGCACTTACAGAAGATGGACTCCCAATGATGTTCTTTATTTTAACTACCCAGGAAATTCTTTCAATTCAATTTTTTATAACTTGGTTTTTTCATATTTTTAATAGTTTTTTTTTAACTTTTTTGTTTCAAATGGGTTAAAAACAGTGTAAGAATTCATGAAATGGTACAAATCATTTAAATTTTGTCGAAAAAAAAATGCTAAATCCAATCTGCAAAAATTGTGAATTTTTAAAAATATTTGAGATCAAGCGTTTCCAACAAGCGTTAGAATCCATTAAAAATTATAAAAAATTATAAAAATTATGTATTTGACAAAATATCACAGAATTTTTTTAAGTCATTGCAACGACTGTTGAAATAGAGGACTTCCGTCCTATGACAAGCCCATGTTAAATTCATCGCTTCTGCGTCAATTTTGCACCACTTTCGGATCCAAAAAGAACATTCTCATTACTTTTTTTGGCGACGCTTTTTTTGCTGGGATGTTATTCAGTCCATTGTGATACCTTAGCAAGCATGTCAACCAGTGTACTAGGTTGACCTATGTTCAAAAGAATTTTCCTTTTTAATTTTTTTCGTGTTTTTATATTTCCAGATAAACTTGTTGCTGAATTGAAAATTCGTTTTCTCAAACGCCAGGACAAAGGCCATCTATTCACAGATGTTGAACGTCTACGCATGAACCTACATGAGGTTACCGGACTCCAAATGAAATTCGATAATCTCTTCAATGGAAATACAACAGCCTCCAATGCAGCCCATAAAGTGTTAAATGAAAAATCTTCGAGTATTTTCCAAGTTTTTCGTCCTAGTATCAATGCAGCCATGGGTAGACTAATGAAAGATTATTGGGGAAAGATGTTTACAGTGGTCCCTGCCACATACTTTTTTGCTGATTTACCAAATGTAAAAACGAGAAGTGGATAATGGATACCAATGTAGGGATTATTTTTTTAATTATAGGAAATATGGTATTAATTTAGGTATTTTTAGAAAATAATGTTTTTTGTTTTGTTATTAAAGGAAAAATGATTAAACATTAGGATGTTTTTAAATGGAATAAAACGAGATGTGATATCAGAAAACCAGTAAGTTACGTGGTAAATCTCATACTTTTTCTGTCCGCAATATTTGAGCCTGACGTCACACATTGCTTTTTATTATGAGGAAAAGTCACCAACATATAATTAAAATCTGTCGATATAATTTAAACGGATCAACTAATAATCTCCAAGCTACCTTCCCTAGCCATTGCCATTTATCTTTTTATTTCACATCCCATCCCAATTATCAGCGAAATATCAAAAAACTACCCAGAAACCATCCCAAATCCTGAGGCGATGGCACATCGCCATAGTGGTATACCATTGATGGTGACACTGTGTTTTTGTTTATGTTTTTATAAATTAATCGCATTGATCTCATAAAATTAAATTAATGTGGCAGATTCGTATTCAAATTAACACTCCATAATTTAATAATCAAAATATGAGATCTCTGTTTAGCACAGTTTAGGCTTGGTCATCTTGTTTGACTGCCTTTTGTGGTGTACATAAATCAGACCATAAACTAGGCAATATCGATTTCCTTATCTGTCTATTTTCGTAGTTTTGTTTTATTAGAATATTAAAAAATTCAATGGTTAAGTTAAAGACTGATTTTGTTTACTTCCGAAAAAAATAAAAATAGCGTGAGTTTTTGTGGCTACAGGTGTTGAAGATTGTTAACGTCGATGCCTGCCATTATCGCTAAATCCTACAGAAATAAATAAAATTGTTGACAAAAGTTTTTATAGAAATAAAATTTTGACAAACATTTTCTAAAAAAAATAAAATTTTGAAAAAATTTTCTACAGAAATAAAATTTTTGACAAAATTTTCTACAGAAATAAAATTTTTGATAAAGTTTTCTATAGAAAAAACATTTTTAAAAAATTGTCTATAGAAATAAAATTTTGACAAAATTTTCTATTGAAATAAAATTTTGACAAAATTTTCTACATAAATAAAATGTTGACAAAATTTTGTATAGAAATTAAATTTTGATAAAATTTTGCGATACAAATAAAATTCTGACAAAATTTTTTATAGAAATAAATTTTGGTAAAATTATCTATAGAAATAAACTGTTGACAAAAATTGTGACAATATTTTCTATAGATATGAAATTTTTACAAAATTTTCTATAGACATAAAATACTTAAAAAAATTTCTAAACAAATAAAATTCTGACAAAATTTTCTATATAAATAAAATTTTGATAAAATTATCTAATGAAATAAAATTTTCCTAAAATTATCTCCAAAAATAGAATCCTGATCAAATTTTCTATAGAAATTTTGACAAAATTTTTTATAGAAATAAATATTTGATTAAATTTTCTACAGACATAAAATTTTGACAAAATTTTCTATAGAAATTAAATTTTGATAAAATCTTTTACAGAAATAAAATTTTGACAAAATTTTCTATAGAAAGTAAATTTTGATAAAATTTTCGATACAAACAAAATTCTGAAAAAAAGTTTTATAGAAATAAACTTTTGGTAAAATTATCTATAGAAATAAACTGTTGACAAAAATTGTGACAAAATTTTCTGTATACATAAAATGTTGACAAAATTTTCTATACAAATAAAATTCTGACAAAATTTTCTATATAAATAAAATTTTGATAAAATTATCTAATGAAATAAAGTTTTCGTAGAATTATTTTGATAAAATTTTCGATACAAATAAAATTCTGACAAAATTTTTTATAGAAATACATTTTCGTAAAATTATCTATAGGAATAAACTATTGACAAAAATTGTGACAATATTTTCTATAGAAATTAAATTTTCACAAAATAATCTATAGACATAAAATTCTTAAAAAATTTTCTAAACAAATCAAATTCTTACAAAATTTTTATATAAATAAAAAAAAAAATTTTTCTACCGAAATAAAATTTTTCTAAAATTATCTCCAGAGATAAAATTCAGATAAAATTGTCTACAGGAATAAATATTTGATAAAATTTTCTATAGAAAAACAAGTAAAGAAAGTCTAAAGTCGGGCGGGGCCGACTATATTATACCCTGCACCACTTTGTAGATACCATATCACATCCGTCAAACGTGTTGGGTGCTATATATAAAGGTTTGTCCCAAATACATACATTTAAATATCACTCGATTTGGACAGAATTTGATAGACTTTTACAAAATCTATAGACTCAAAATTTAAGTTGGCTAATGCACTAGGGTTGAACACAATTTTAGTAAAAACAAGTAAGGAAAGTCTAAAGTCGGGCGGGGCCGACTATATTATACCCTGCATTACTTTGTAGATCTAAATTTTCGATACCATATCACATCCGTCAAATGTGTTGGGTGATATATATAAAAGTTTGTCCCAAATACATACACTTAAATATCACTCGATTTGGACAGAATTTTATGGACTTTTACAAAATCTATAGACTCAAAATTTAAGTTGGCTAATGCACTAGGGTGGAACACAATTTTAGTAAAAAACATGGGAAACATTTAAATCTGAAACAATTTTAAGGAAACTTCGCAAAAGTTTATTTATGATTTATCGCTCGATATATATGTATTAGAAGTTTAGGACAATTAGAGCCATTTTTACAACTTTTCGACTCAGCAGTGGCGATTTTACAAGGAAAATGTTGGTATTTTTACAATTTTTGTCGAAATCAGAGAAACATATATATGGGAGCTATATCTAAATCTGAACCGATTTCAACCAAATTTGGCACGCATAGCTACAATGCTAATTCTACTCCCTGTGCAAAATTTCAAATAAATCAGAGTAAAAGATTGGCCACTGTGGCCATATGAGTGTAAATCGGGCGAACGATATATATATGGGAGCTATATCTAAATCTGAACCGATTTCAATAAAATGTGGCACACTTGACTCCTAGTGCAAAATTTCAACAAAATTCGACCAAAAATCTGGCTTCTGGGGCCATATAATTCCATATAGGGCGAAATATATATGAGAGCTATGTCTAAATCTGAACCGATTTCAATCAAATTGTGCACACTTGACTATACGACTAAGTGTTATTTTTGTACAAAATTTCAAGCAAATCGGTATAAAACTCTGGCTGCTGGGTCCATATTAGTGCATATCGGGCGAAAGATATATATGGGAGCTATATCTAAATCTGAACCGATTTCTTGCAAAATCAAAAGGGTTCTATTCTGACCCAAATTAGGAACATGTGCCAAATTTGAAGGCGATTGGACTTAAATTGCGACCTAGACTTTGATCACAAAAATGTGTTCACAGACAGACGGACGGACGGACAGACGGACATGGTTATATCGACTCAGGGACCCACCCTGAGCATTATTGCCAAAGACACCATGTGTCTATCTCGTCTCCTTCTGGGTGTACAAACATATGCACATTTAAATCTGAAGCAATTTTAAGGAAACTTCGCAAAAGTTTATTTATGATTTATCGCTCGATATATATGTATTAGAAGTTTAGGAAAATTAGAGTCATTTTTACAACTTTTCGACTAAGCAGTGGCGATTTTACAAGGAAAATGTTGGTATTTTGACCATTTTTGTCGAAATCAGAAAAACATATATATGGGAGCTATATCTAAATCTGAACCGATTTCAACCAAATTTGGCACGCATAGCTACAATGCTAATTCTACTCCCTGTGCAAAATTTCAATTAAATCGTAGCAAAAAATTGGCCTCTGTGGTCATATGAGTGTAAATCGGGCGAAAGCTATATATGGGAGCTATATCTAAATCTGAACCGATTGCAATAAAATGTGGCACACTTGACTCCTAGTGCAAAATTTCAACCAAATTCGGCCAAAAATCTGGCTTCTGGGGCCATATAATTCCATATAGGGCGAAATATATATATGAGAGCTATGTCTAAATCTGAACCGATTTCAATCAAATTGTGCACACTTGACTATACGACTAAGTGTTATGTTTGTACAAAATTTCAAGAAAATCGGTATAAAACTCTGGCTGCTGGGTCCATATTAGTGCATATCGGGCGAAAGATATATATGGGAGCTATATCTAAATCTGAACCGATTTCTTCCAAAATCAATAGGGTTCTATTCTGACCCATATTAGAAACATGTGCCAAATTTGAAGGCGATTGGACTTAATTGCGACCTAGACTTTGATCACAAAAATGTGTTCACAGACAGACGGACGGACGGACAGACGGGCATGGTTATATCGACTCAGGGACCCACCCTGAGCATTATTGCCAAAGACACCATGTGTCTATCTCGTCTCCTTCTGGGTGTTACAAACATATGCACTAACTTATAATACGCTGTTCCACAGTGTGGCGCAGGGTATAAATGTGGGACATATGAAGCGAGAGAAATTTTAATGCAATTGTACAAAAGAGCATTTATGATTTATCAGGCGATACATATGTATTCGAGATATAGGACAATTTTAGTAATATTTACAATTTTTGCTACTCATCAGTGGCGATGTTACAAGGATATTGGCTAGTTCTCGCCAAGATATGTTGTCAAGTGTGGGTTGTGATATATTATGTGGTCAAGTCGGGCGACTTGGAGCCTTATTTAAAACTCAACCGTTCTGTGGAAATTCTGGCATGACAGTGTATAGGATATGACTAAGATATGCGGAAATCATCACAGAATTTTGTGTAAAGTGTGGAAATTTTGGTCATATTTGTATAAACCGGAAAAACGAATATATGGATTCTTTATCTAAATCTGAACCAAATTAGATCAAACTTGACACACTTAAATATCATATTAAATACTTTCTCTGTGGAAAATATCCAGTCAATTGGAGGAAATACCCATTGGAAATGGATCTAAAATATGAAATAGTCTACACCCAGAGAAGGAATATGATCACCTCAAACATGTTTTAGGAGCAAAATGTTATTTTTGGGTGGTGACCATGTAACATGGTTTTCGCAACTATGTTATTTTCTCGGAAATCAGGTATCTGATCTCGGCAAGCAGGTTATATTTGACGAGAAAATAACATTTTAGTGACAAACATGTTACATGGCCACCATACAAAAATAATATTTCGCTCTTGAAACATGTTTGAGGTGATCATATTCCTTCTCTGCGTGTACCATATTTTCCCAATTCTGGTGTACATATATATGGGAGCTATATATAATCTGACATGCATAGTTAGAATAATAATTCTGCTATCTCTGCAAAATTTCACGTAAATTTGAGTATAACTCTGGCCCCCGTGGTCATTTGAGTGTAAATCAGGCGAATGATACATATGTGAGCTATATCTAAATCTGAACCGATTTCAATCAAATTTGGCACACTTACCGATAATATTAAACGTATTCCTTGTGTAAAATTTGATCCAAATCACGGCAAAACTCTGGCTGCTGAGGCTATATAAGTGCAAATCGGACGAAAGATATATATGGGAGCTATATCTAAATCTGAACCGATTTCCATGAAATTTACCAAGCATTGGTAGAATGTCAATTCTACTCTCTATGCAAAATTTCACGAAAATCGGTAGTAAACTTTGGCCTCTGTGGTAATATTAGTCTAAATCGGACGAAAGATATACATGGGATGTATATCTAAATCTGAACCGATTTGGCTGATATTTTGCAAGTTTTTCGAGACTCATAAAATATTTGGATGTACTGAATTTGAAGAACAATGGTTGATAAACACGCAAATTATGACCAGATCGGGGATAAATAAATATGGCAGCTATATCTAAATCTGAACCGATTTTTGCCAAAATCAATAGCGATTGTCTTTGTCCCAAAAAACGACCCTATGCCAAATTTGAGGACGATCGGACTTAAACTGCGACCTGTACTTTGCGCACAAAAATACATGAACAGACAGACAGACGGACATCGTTAAATCGACTCAGAATTTAATTCTAAGACGATCGGTATACTAAACGATGGGTCTCAGACTTTTCCTTCTTGGCGTTACATACAAATGCACAAACTTAATATACCCTGTACCACAGTAGTGGTGAAGGGTATAACAAGTATATACGGCCGTAACTTCGGCCAGGCCGAATCTTATGTACCCTCCACCATGGATTGCGTAGAAACTTCTACGAAAGACTGTCATCCACAATCGAATTACTTGGGTTGTGGTTTCTTAAAACTTCTTAACATCGTTTTCTAAATCGTGACTTAGTCCATACGTGGTAGAGAGCCAGAATTGAAATATGGGGGTAGCTTATATGGGGGCTATATACAATTATGAACTTGATATGGACCAATTTTTGTGTGATTGGGGATCGATTTATCTGATTTAACGGCCATATAATAGCACAATGTATCAAATTTCAACTGACTCGGATGAAATTTGCTCCTCCAAGAGGCTCCAAAACCAAATATCGGGATCTGTTTACATGGGGGCTATATATGAATATGGACTGATATGGACCACTTTTTGCAAGGCTGTCAAATATCATACACTACCACCACCACGTACCAAATTTCAACCAGATCGGATGAATTTTGCTCCTTCTCAAGGCACCGGAGGTCAAATCTGGGGTCGGTTTATATGGGGGCTATATATAATTGTGGACTGATATGAACCAATTCCTGCATGGATGTTGGATACCATATACTAACATCACGTACCAAATTTCAACCGATTCGGATGAATTTTGCTCTTCCAAGGGGCTCCGGAGTTCAAATCTGGGGATCGGTTTATATGGGGGCTATATATAATTATCGACTGATGTGGACCATTTTTTGCATAGCTTTTAGAGACCATATAATTACACCATGTACCAAATTTCATCCGGGTCGGATAAATTTGCTTCTCTTAGAGGCTCCGCAAGCCAAATCTGGGGATCGGTTTATATGGGGGCTATATATAATTATTGACCGATGTAGACCAATTTTCGCATAGTTTTTGGAGACCATATACTTACACCATGTACCAAATTTCATCCGGGTCGGATGAAATTTGCTTCTCTTAAGCCAATCGGTTCGGTCGGTTTATATAGGGGCTATATATAATTGTGGACCGATGTGGACCAATTTTTGCATGGTTGTTAGAGATCATATGCTCACACCATGCGCCAAATTGCAGCCGGATCGGATAAAATTTGCTTCTGTTAGAGTCCCCTCAAGCCAAATTTGGGGGTCCGTTTATATGGGGACTATACGTAAAAGTGGACCGATATGGCCCATTTGCAATACCATCCGACCTACATCAATAACAACTACTTGTGCCAAGTTTCAAGTCGATAGCTTGTTTCATTCGGAGGTTAGCGTGATTTCAACAGACGGACGGACGGACATGCTTAGATCGACTCAGAATTTCACCACGACCCAGAATATATATACTTTATGGGGTCTTAGAGCAATATTTCGATGTGTTACAAACGGAATGACAAAGTTAATATACCCCCATCCTATGATGGAGGGTATGAAAAGATCGATCCAATACGTATGTATATAATTCAGTTTGACAAAGTAGACATAAAATTTTGACAAATTTTTCTACAGAAATAAATTTTAACAAAATTTTCTATAGAAATAAAATTTTCACAAGATTTTCTATAGAAATAAAAATTTTGACAAAAATTTCTACAGAAATAAAATTTTAACAAAATTTTCTATAGAAATAAACTTTTGACAAAATTTTCTATAAAGGGTGATACGGTCGAAATTTGGTCAAGGGAAAACTCGTGTAAATCGGTGAAATCGTTTATTTAAAAAATCAAATTAAATTTCTTTTTCGAGTTCAATTAGTATAAAATTCAGGAAAAATATTCAGTTAGGCTTTCGCTTTTCCAATTCCGAATTGCCGGGCCTCACGCTTGACACCTGCCATCAGATTTTGTACAGCCACCTTGTCCACCTTCTTCGCCGCAGAAAGCCAGTTTGCCTTGAACTGCTGCTCGTCCTTAGCAGTTTTTTCGGTCTTCTTTAGGTTCCGCTTGACAATAGCCCAGTATTTCTCAATTGGGTGGAGCTCTGGCGTGTTGGGAGGGTTCTTGTTCTTGGGAACCACCTGCACATTGTTGGCGGCGTACCACTCCATGGCCTTTTTACCGTAATGGCAAGATGCCAAATCCGGCCAAAACAGTACGGAACAACCGTGTTTCTTCAGGAAAGGCAGCAGACACTCTTTTACGTAAATTTCTTTGTTGAGAGTCCCGGAAGCTATAAAAATGCTGCTTTTCAAGCCACAGGTACAGATGGCTTGCCAAACCAGATATTTCTTTGCGAACTTTGACAGTTTTATGTGCTTGAAAATATCTGCTACCTTTCCCCTTCCTTTTGTCGTATAAAACTCCTGTCCCGGAAGCTGCTTGTAGTCGGCTTTGACGTAGGTTTCGTCGTCCATTACCACACAGTCAAACTTCGTCAGCATCGTCGTGTACAGCCTCCGGGATCGCGCTTTGGCCGTCGTAATTTGTTTATCATCGCGATTTGGAGTCACTACCTTCTTGTAAGTCGATAGTCCGGCTCGTTTTTTGGCTCGATGCATGGTTGTAGACGATACACCAAGCTTATTTGCGGCATCTCGGAGAGAGAGGTTAGGGTTTCGCTTGAAACTACCGGCAACTCTCTTTGTCGTCTCAGCGGCTTCCGGTTTTCGATTTCCCCCCGATCCAGATTTCCTGGCTGTCGACAAACGTTCCCCAAACACTTTAATTACATTTGTAACGGTTGATTTGGCAACTTTTAGCGATTTTGTCAGCTTTGCGTGCGAGTAGCTCGGATTTTGATACGCGGCTCTTCTTGCTTGGACGTCATTTTGACAACTGAAGAGTGAATTCCAAAATCAAAATAGGAGCAATATTCTACACACACACACCTTCAAAATGAGGGGTGTTCAGGTTTTTTAAATGCAAAATTAAAAGAAATACGTCAAGTCTATATTGACCAAATTTTGACCGTATCACCCTTTAGAAATAAAATCTTGGTAGATTAATTTGGACAAAATTTTCTATAGAAATAAAATTTTGACAAAATTTTCTATAGAAATAAAATTTTGACAATGATGAAAATTTTATTATGAACCGAATAAAATTTTAACAAAATTTTCTCTAGAAATAAAATTTTGACAAAATTTTCTATAGAAATAAAATTTTGGTAGATTATATTTGGCTCTAGTGGCAACCATGATTATGAACCGATGGACCAATTTTTGTCTGATTGGACCAATTATGATATGGTTGTTAGCGACCATATACTAACACCACGTTCCTAATTTGAACCGGAGCGGATGAATTTTGCTCCTCCAAGAGGCTCCGGAGTTCAAATCTGGAGAATGTTTTATATGGGGGCTATATATAATTATGGACCGATATGGACCAATTCTGGCACGGTTGTTAAAGATCATATGCTGACACCATGTTCCAAATTACAACCGGATTGGATGAAATTTGCTTCTCTTGGAGACTTCGCAAGCCAAATCTGGGGATCGGTTTATATGGGGGCTATATATAATTATGAACCGATGTGGACCAATTTTTGCATGGTTGTTAGAGACCATATACCAACACAATATACCAAATTTCAGCCGGATCGGATGAAATATGCTTCTGTTAGAAGCTCCACAAGCCAAATCTGAGGGTCCCTTTATATGGGGGCTATACGTAAATGTGGACCGATATGGCCCATTTTCAATACCATCCGACCTACATCGATAACAACTACTTGTGCCATGTTTCAAGTCGATAGCTTGTTTCGTTCGGAAGTTAGCGTGATTTCAACAGACGGACGGACATGCTTAGATCGACTCAGAATTTCACCACGACCCAGAATATATATACTTTATGGGGTCTTAGAGCAATATTTCGATGTGTTACAAACGGAATGACAAAGTTAATATACCCCCATCCTATGATGGAGGGTATAAAAAATAAAAATTATAGAAATACATTTTTGAGAAAATTTTCTATACAAATAAAATTCTGATAAAAATTTTTATGAAAATAAAATTTTGATAAAATTATCTACAGGAATAAAATTTTGAGACAATTTGCTATACAAATAAAATTTTGAGAAAATTTTCAATATAAATAAAATGTTGACAAAATTTTCTATAGAGATAAAATTTTTGGTAAAATTTCCTATAGAAATAAAATTTTGACAAAAATTTCTATAAAAATAAAATTTTGACAAAATTTTCTATAGAAATAAAATTTTTGACAAAATTTCACCACGACCCAGAATAGATATACTTTATGGGATCTTAGTACAATATTTCGATGTATTACAAACGGAATGACAAAGCTAATATACCCCCATCCTATGGTGGAGGGTAAAAAACACTGTAGCAGAAGCGGTGAATAGCTTCCAGAGTAATTCTGTCCATCCAAAAGCAAAAGCAGCGGATGACCACTGGACTGAGGAAGTTTTATCCCAACCAAGATCAGGTAAGCGTAGCTGTCTTTTCTCCTGATCTTATACTTCCAGATCCACCATCAACCATAGTAGGAACATCGGGTATAAAAAATTTTGAGAAAAATCTTCTATAGAAATAAAATTGTGACAAAATTTTCTATAGAAAAAAAATTTCAGAAGTTTTTCTATAGAAGTAAAATATTGAGAAAATTTTCTAAAGAAATGATAGTTTGTTGTCGTTGTTTTCGATTTCAAATTTGTTTTGGCCTTAGTGCAAAGACATACGACTTTAACGGGCTCCGCCCCACTTTAAACATTCTTTACTTGTTTTTAATTTAATAATATTTAATTTAATTTGAATTAAATAAATTTTTCTATGCCCCAATAAGGAAGGGTGCTCTCTACAACACCGAGCTCTTACTAACTAAGCTCTTACCAACTTACCGCTGTTATTGTTTACTATTCATGCTTCTTTTAGTTTTGTACTTTGGGCTTACGACTATACTACCAACAATGATGGCCTATGCCAAACAAAACCAGTTTAGAGCTTTTATGTGTTGCATTCAGCCGGTGAAGTGAAACGCATTTTGTGGTCAAAAGCTCATTTAGTATTTTGATATTGGCCATTGGAGAAGGTTGTTTACGTGAGAAGACGTCGACAATATCAGAAATCGGTTTAAAAGGTGCAACAAGAGAATTTCATCCCCCCCCCCCCAAAAAAAATGCAGAAAATATGGAATTTAATAGTAACCCTAACAGCAATGATCTCTGCAGCCGCAAGTCGAAAGATACTCATGGAGAAACGTATGTAAAAAAAAAAACAAAAAAACAAAATTTCTTTTCAAAAAATTGTTCGTGTTAATAATGGCAAGAAAAAAACCTACGATCGTTTAAGTGGTATCAGAGGTCGTATAAGAGAAAGAGAAAGTCTTTGTAAGATATTCTCCAATTATTACTGTTGTTATTGCAATGTGGCCTAAGCATTTGTCGTATATGAGTCACATTCCATGGGCTCAATATTGTCTCTCTTGCATAACCGGCACATTATTATTTGGCAATGTTGTTTGAGTGCATTATGGTGTATATGTATAATAGACTGGGTCGAAATTTGTTAAATGAATGTTAAACAATAGCCAATGTTATAGCTACCCAGGAAAAATTAGGTAACCACAACTCATTACAATATGCATTACTAGAAGTAAAATTCTCATTACACGTTGCATTACATAGCGATGGGTCATAGTCAAGGCCGTAGCCAGGATTTTAATTCGGGGGGGGTTCAAATTAAAAAAAAATATATTCATATAATCTCATGTGTAGAAAATTTTATTTATGCATAGGTATGTATACAATATTTATACCCTTCACCACTACTGTGGTACAGGGTATAATAAGTTTTTGCATTTGTATGTAACGCCAAGAAGGAAATGTCTGAGACCCATCGTTTAGTATACCGATCGTCTTAGAATTAAATTCTGAGTCGATTTAGAGATTTCCGTCTGTCTGGCTGTCTGTCTATCTGTCCGTCCGTCTGTCTGTCTGTTCATGTATTTTTGTGCGCAAAGTACAGGTCGCAGTTTAAGTCCGATCGTCCTCAAATTTGGCATAGGGTCGTTTTTTGGGACAAAGACAACGCTATTTATTTTGGAAAAAATCGGTTCAGATTTAGATATAGCTGCCATATATATTTATCCCCGATCTGGTCATAATTGGCGTGTTTATCAACCGATGTTCTTCAAATTCAGTACATCCGAATATTTTATGAGTCTCGAAAAACTTGCAAAATATCAGCTAAATCGGTTCAGATTTAGATATAGCTCCCATATATATCTTTCGTCCGATTTAGACTCATATGACCACAGAGGCCAAAGGTTACTACCGATTTTCGTGAAATTTTGCATAAAGAGTAGAATTGGCATTCTACCAATGCTTGGTAAATTTGATTGAAATCGGTTCAAATTTAGATATAGCTCCCATATATATCTTTCGTCCGATTTGAACTTATATGGTCTCAAAAGCCAGAGTTTTTCCGTGATTTGGTTCAAATTTTGCACAATGAGTACGTTGACAGTAACGGTAAGTGTGCCAAATTTGGTTGAAATCGGTTCAGATTTAGATATAGCTCCCATATATATCTTTCGCCCGATTTATACTCAAATGACCACGGGGGCCAAAGTTAAACTCCCACTTACGTGAAATTTTGCAGAGATAACAGAATTATTATTCTAACTATGCATGTCAAATTTAGTCGAAATCGGTTCAGATTATATATAGCTCCCGTTATATGTACACCAGAGTTGGGAGAATATGGTAGACTATTTCATATTTTAGACCCATTTTCAATGGGATTTTCCTCCAATTGACTGCATAGTTTCCACGGAGAATATATTAATTATGATATTTAAGTGTGTCAAGTTTGATCTAATTTGGTTCAGAATTAGATAAAGCCTCCATATATTCGTTTTTCCGGTTTATACAAATATGGCCAAAATTCCCACACTTTACACAAAATTCTGTGATAATTTCCCCATATCTTTATCATATCTACACACTGTAATGCCAGACTTTCCACAGAACGGTTGAGTTTTAAATAAGGCTCCAAGTCGCCCGACTTGACCAAATAATATACCACACTTGATCGCATATCTTGGCAAGATCTAACCAATATCCTTGTAAAATCATCACTGCTGAATAACAAAAATTGTAAATGTTACTCAAATTGTCCTATATCTCGAATACATAAGTATCGCCTGATAAATCATAAATGTTCTTTGTATAATTACATTAAAATTTCTCTCGCTTCATATTTCGTATATGTGTTTACTAACATTGTGTTTCATTCCAGGGCGTTAGCCGATTTCAATTTTAATTCTAGAGATTTTGTAGAAGTACAAAAAATTGTCTCCATTATAAGTATTTGTATCTGGAAATACAAACCTTTATATAGCTCCCAGCAAATTTGAAGTAGTTGTAACAAAATGTTGGTCTACATGGTGGTGAAGGGTATAATATAGTCGGCCCCGCCCGACTTTAGACTTTACTTACTTGTTTTATAATATAAAATTGAGCCGACGGGCTTTTTGGGCAGCAAATAAATCAATGACTTCTTCAGTCGGCACATTTATTCGGCGATGAACCGACATTAATGCCAATCCATTGAGTCTACTCTCGCTAGTCGAATTTCTAAGATACGTCTTTAATCTCTTCATTGTTGAAAATGAACGTTCGGATGAGCACGTAGTAACTGCCGGTCCGGTCAGTATCGTAGTACCCCCGCGAATGATTTAGTACCTTTTGTGTAGACATTTTTGAGTCGATATCAGATTTATGGTACAATAGCTTTGAAAAAATATTTTAATATTTTAAGAAAGTCGTTATCAACCTTTTTTGCTAATAGTTTTTTACAAATATGGCAAAACAGACATGTTCATGTGTGAAGAAAATCTCGATTTTGTAAAAGACATAGTCAAAAACAGGATTTTATGGAACTTCAAGAAAGTTTTAGTCGAAAAAAGAATGCGATTCTATATTATCGATTTTTATTTCGGTAGAAAATGTTATCAAAATTTTATTTATATATAGAATTTTTGCAAAATTTTGTTTTTATAGAAAATTTTGTCAAAATTTTATTTCAATTGAAAATTTTGTAAAAATTTTATTTCTATAGGAAATTTTTGCAAAAATTTATTTCTATAGAAAATTTCGTCAAAATTTTATTTTCTTTAAAATTCAGTGTCTTGACAATAATCTTCCAATGAAATTTTTGTTGAAATTTAGTAAAAAGTACCTTTCCGCTCACAAAATACCTTTTTTGTACTTTCTTAAAAATTGTATTTTCCATCCCTGGCAAAGTGACCAAAATTTTTGGAAATATCCCTTTATTGCACTCGCTGAATTAGGCAGGTTCTTTTCGCAGTTTTGCGCCATTTCATTTACACATGTGTGTTTGGCTGTTTCGTTGTTGTTGCTATGGCCAAACAAAGCGAGTCATGTTCACAAAAAGAACAACAAACACACATAAAAAGCAGAAAGACATTTTCCAAAAATGAAATTTGTGGTGTGAGAACAAAAACAATTTGTTTCTTTCGACCGTCGTTTGACGGGCTTTTCAACTAGTATTCTATGATTTGTGCAAGTTTTATAGGTAAGCGTTTTTCAAAATAAAACCTTCAGCTTTTCTTCAACATCTTCAATAAGATTTTTCTATCAGCTAAGAATATATATTTATTTATATAAAAACATTCATTCATTTCGGGGGGGGTTTGATCCCCCTCATCCCCCCCCCTGAATACGGCCTTGGTCATAGTGACTAACTTATAGTGACAATAGTAAATACTTCTCAGCAGTTTGCGATGATTATTCTCAAAATTTTATTTTGGATGACCGACAAAGACTCATTCCCTTTGAGTCATTGTCAAATGATAGCATAATTAATTATATGTTAAATATCAATTTAAGCATTTACTTATAAAAACATTGTATATAAAACACAGAGTGTTTTATATACAAAAATCGAAGCAACAAATCACTTATTCCTGTCGAAAGTAATCGATGAAAGAGAAAAGTAATTTATGAATTTTGCTAGATTGGTTTCAGATTTTGTTTCAATCGAAAATTTTGTCAAAATTTTATACCTAAAGAAAATTTTGTCAAAATTTTGTTTCTATAGAAAATTTTGTAAAAATTTTATTTCTATAGAAAATTTTGTCAAAAATTTATTTCTATAAAAAATTTTGTCAAAATTTTATTTCTATAGAAAATTTTGTCAAAATTTTATTTCTATAGAAAATTTTGTCAAAATTTTATTTTTATAGAAAATTTTGTAAGAATTTTATTTCTATAGAAAATTTTCTTAAAATTTTATTTCCAAAGAAAATTCTAACAAATATTTTATTTATATAAAAAAATGTGTCAACATTTTATTTCTATAGAAATTGATGTCATAGTATTAACTCTATAGAAAATTTTCTCAACTTTTTTATATCTGTAGAACATTTTGTCAAATTTTTATTTCTGCAGAAAATTTTGTCAAAATTTTATTTCTGCAGAAAATTTTGTCAAAATTTTATTTCTATCGAAAATTTTGTCAAAATTTTATTTCTATAGAAAATTTGGTCAAAATTTTATTTCTATAGAAAATTTTGTCAAAATTTTATTTCTATAGAAAATTTGGTCAAAATTTTATTTCTATAGAAAATTTTGTCAAAATTTTATTTCTATAGAAAATTTTGTCAAAATTTTATTTCTATAGAAAATTTTGTTATACCCTAAACCACATAGTGGTCAGGGTATAATAAGTTTGATGGGCCAAAAAATGTGCCTACCAGAAATATTGATTTTAGACCCCATAAAATATTTACCGATCAATTCAGAATCACCTCTTGGTGTCCGTCCGTCGGTCTGTCCATGTATTTGTTGTTCACAGGATTCCGGTCGCAATTATTAACCGATTTTGAAGAAATTTGGTACAGGGACGAACGCTATTGAATTTGGAAGAAATCGGATCAAATTTAGATAAAGCTCCCATATATATGTATCGCCCGATTTCGACAAATGGGGTCACGTTGCGCTTTTTTTCAAATGGAGCGTCACCAAATTAGAAAAAAAGTAATATTTTTCATCGCCTTTCAAGTTTGCAAAATTTCTTCCAAATCGGTTCAGATTTAGATATAGCTTTCACATATATGTATCGCCCGATTTTAACAAATTTGGCCATACAACCCTTATTTATCAACCGATCTTACTCAAAGTTGGCTAAATGTAATATTCTATAGCACTAGCTATATGTGCAAAAAATCATCGAAATCGGTTCAAATTTAGATATATCTCCCATATATATGAATAGCCCGATTTTCCAAAATTTGGCCATAGAACCCTTATTTATTAACCGATCTTACTAAAAGTTAGCTAGATCCAGTCCTCTATAGTACTAACGGTATGAGCAAAATTTCATCGAAATCGCTTCAGATTTAGATATAGCTCCCATATATGTATCGACCGATTTTGAAAATTTTGCCCCTAATAACCTTATGTTTGGCCATAGAGGCCTCATTTCTTAACTGATCTTACTCAAATCTTGCACAAGGTAACCTTTTGTGGTATTAATCAAACCCCCAAAATATTATGCAAATTGGTTCAGATTTAGATACAGCTTCCATATATATGCATCGCTCGATTTTCCCAAATTTGGCCTAGGTTGGTACTCTTATTTATTAACCAATGTTACTCAAATTTCAAATTTTGATGTACTAGCCGATCGTATTTATACGTACTTGTAGCTCTTACATAAGAATATTGCTCGATTTTTACAAATTTGGATTTATTACCCACACTAATTGAGCGATTTTCTCTTTTTTATTAATGGGCTCAATATTAGTGGCATACTAACTCCATAGGTGCAATATCAACACAGCCAGTGTTGCTAGAAGTAGGGGAAATTCCCTATATGTAGGGTTTTTCCAATATTTAGCGTCTTGTAGGGACGTAGAGCCACAATTTAGGGACATTTTCACTCAACACAATTTGTAATAATTTTTACATTTTGGTGGCTCTAGAGGAGGAAATTAGAAGCCAGCAAGGCTTGATCTTTAACAATGTGTGGTAACACTCGTGCCAAAAAAAATCTGACAAAATTTGAAGATTACCACAAATTACCACAAATATACCGAACAAATATTTCTATAGAAATTTTTATCAAAACTTTATTCCTGTAGAAAATGTTGTCAACATTTTATTTCTATAGAAAATTTTGTCAAAATTGTATTTCTATAGATTTTTTTTTCAAAATATTATTTCTATAAAAAAAAAATTTCTCAAATTTTATTTCTATGGAATTTTTTCTCAAAATTTTACTTTTATAGAAAAATTTTTCACAAAAATTTGTTTATAGAAACTTTTTCCAAAATTTTATTTCTATAGAGATTTAACAAAAACAAAAAAAAAATACTATTTTTGGTAGAATTCTACCAACTATGGCAACCGTGGTGGTAATACAAATTTATATTCTAAGTTATATGCGTTGCATATTCATGTTTTAAGATAATAGAGTACTTAGAACCATTTTTATACCCTACGCCACACTGTGGAGCAGGGTATTATAAGTTAGTGCATATGTTTGCAACACCCAGAAGGAGACGAGATAGACATATGGTGTCTTTGGCAAAAATGCTCAGGGTGGGCTCCTGAGTCGATAAAGCCATGTCCGTCTGTCCGTGAACACATTTTTGTAATCAAAGTCTAGGTCGCAGTTTTAGTCCAATCGACTTCAAATTTGGCACAAGTATGTGTTTTGGCACAGAATAGAACCCTATTGATTTTGGAAGAAATCGGTTCAGATTTAGATATAGCTCCCATATATATATTTCGCCCGATATGGACTTATATGGCTCCAGAAGCCAGTGTTTTACCTTAATTTGCTTAAAATTTTGCTCAAGAAGAACAATTAGAACTATAGTCAGTGTGCTGAATTTTATTGTAATCGGTTCAGATTTAAATATAGCTCCCATATATATCTTTCGTCCGATATGGACTAATACGGTCACAGAAGCCAGAGTTTTACCCCAATTTGGTTGAAATTTTGCACTAGGAGTACAAATAGTAGTGTAGTCATGTGTGCCAAATTTTATTGTAATCGGTTCAGATTTAAATATAGCTCCCATATATATCTTTCGTCCGATATGGACTAATACGGTCACAGAAGCCAGAGTTTTACCCCAATTTGGTTGAAATTTTGCACTAGGAGTACAAATAGTAGTGTAGTCATGTGTGCCAAATTTTATTGAAATCGGTTCAGATTTAGATATAGCTCCCATATATATCGTTCGCCCGATTTACACTCATATGACCACAGTGGCCAATCTTTTACTTCGAATTAATTGAAATTTTGCACAGGGTGTAGAATTAGCATTGTAGCTATGTGTGCCAAATTTGGTTGAAATCGGTTCATATTTAGATATAGCTCCCATATATATTTTTTTCTGATTTCGACAAAAATGGTCAAAATACCAACATTTTCCTTGTAAAATCGCCACTGCTTAGTCGGAAAATTGTAAAAATGACTCTAATTTTCCTAAAATTCTAATACATATATATCGAGCGAAAAATCATAAATAAACTTTTGGGAAGATTCCTTAAAATTGCTTCAGATTTAAATGTTTCCCATATTTTTTACTAACATTGTGTTCCACCCTAGTGCATGGGTGGTTTAGGGTATGATATAGTCGGCTCCGCCCGACTTTCTACTTTACTTACTTGCTTCTATAGAAAATTGTGGAAAAATTTTATTCCTATTGAAAATTTTTTTTAAATTTTATTTCTATAGAATATTTTGTCAAAATTTTATTTCTATAGAAAATTTTGTCAAAATTTTATTTCTATAGAAAATTTTTATCAAAATTTAGTTTCTATAGAAAATTTTGTCAAAATTTTATTTCTATACAAAAATTTTTGTCAAAATTTTGTTTCTATAGAAAATTTTGTCAAAATTTTATACCTATAAAAAATTTTGCCAAAATTTAATTTCTATACAAAATTTGGTTTCTATAGAACATTTTGTCAAAATTTTTGTTTCTATAGGAAATGTTGTCAAAATTTTATTTCTATAGAAAATTTTGTTTAAATCGAAAATTTTGTCAAAATTTAATTTCTATACAAAATTTTATCAATATTTAGTTTTTATAGAAAATTTTGTCAAAATTTTATTTCTATACAAAAAATTTTGTCAAAATTTTACTTCTATAGAAAATTTTGTCAAAATTTAAATTTTATAGAAAATTTTGTCAAAATTTTATATCTATAAAACATTTCGTCAAAATTTAATTCCTATACAAAATTTGGTTTGTATAGAAAATTTTATTAAAATTTTATTTCTATAGAACATTTTATCAAAATTTTATTTCTATAGAAGATTTTGTCAACATTTTATTTCTGCAGAAAATTTTGTCAAAATTTTATTTCTATAGAAAATTTTGTCAAAATTTTATTTCTATAGAAAATTGTGTCAAAATTCAATTTCTATAGAAATTTTTGTCAAAATTTCATTTCTGTAGAAAATTGTGTCAACATTTTAGTTCTACAGAAGATTTTTTCAACATTTTATTTCTGCAGAAAATTTTGTCAAAATTGTATATCTATAAAAAATTTTGTCAAAATTTAATTTCTATACAAAATTTGGTTTCTATAGAAAATTTTGTCAAAATTTTTGTTTCTATAGAAAATGTTGTCAAAATTTTATTTCTATAGAAAATTTTGTCACGATTTTGTTTAAATCGAAAATTTTGTCAAAATTTTATTTCTATACAAAAAATTTTGTCAAAATTTTATTTCTATAGAAAATTTTGTCAAAATTTTAATTTTATAGAAAATTTTGTCAAAATTTTATATCTATAAAAAATTTCGTCAAAATTTAATTCCTATACAAAATTTGGTTTGTATAGAAAATTTTGTCAAAATTTTATTTCTATGGAAAAATTTGTCAAGATTTTGTTTAAATCGAACATTTTGTCAAAATTTAATTTCTACACAAAATTTTATCAAAATTTAGTTTCTATAGAAAATTTTGTCAAAATTTTATTTCTATGCAAAAAAAATTTTCAAAATTTTATTTCTATTGAAAATATTGTCAAAATTTTATATCTATAAAAAATTTTGTCATAATTTAATTTCTATACAAAATTTGGTTTCTATAGAAAATTTGATCAAAATTTTATTTCTATAGAAAATGTTGTCAAAATTTTATTTTTATAGAAAATGTTGTCAAAATTTTATTATATAGAAAATTTTCTCAAAATTTTGTTTCTATAGAAATTTTTGTCAAAACTGTACTTCTATTGCAAATTGTGCCAACATTTTATTTCTGCAAAAAATATTGACAAAATTTTATTCCTATAGAAAATTTTGTCAGAATTTTATTTCTAAAGAAAATTCTAACAAACATTTTATTTATATAAAAAAATTTGTAAAAGTTTCAATAGAAAATTTTGTCAAATTTCTATACAAAATTTTATCAAAATTTAATTTCTATAGAAAATTTTATCAAAATTTTATTTCTATAGAAAATGTTGTCAACATAGAAAATTTTGTTTAAATATTATTTCTATAGATTTTGTTTTCTTTTGCCATAAAATTTTATTCAGAATCTTATTTCTATTGAAAATTGCCTTAAAATTTTATTTCTATAGGAAATTTTGTTAACATTTTATTTCTGTAGAACATTTTGTCAATATTTAATTATTGAAACTGAAGTAACATATCGCTTAGTTGAAGAGGAATATTTTGCAAAATCTACCAAAACATGAAGAATTCTACTACCAATCTACCAAACAGTAAAAAATCTACCATTTTTGGTAGAATTCTGCCAACTGTGGCAACCGTGGTTTGGTTGGTTTGGCAAAGTTTACGCTGAGCCTGTTCAGTATTTCTCGCGGCTATGTCGTCAGCGTAGTCAACAAGGAATGTATCGTCGGGCATGTATATCTTCAATATTTCGGGTATGGTAGAGGGTGTAAAAGGTAAATGGGTTTTTTTCTGATTTTGAAGAAAATAGTCGCTAAATAATTTGCAAGATGTAAGCCCAATCATATCGACCCACGTTAGTGTATGACAATGGTCAACACAATAACCATTAATTTTGAGTTTTTTTTTACAAACTAAGCTTGTCTGATGTGAATAGCAATTTCGATGTATGTAAACTTTTGTTTTCAAGATCGCTAATGAATTTTTCATTATTTTTGTTATGGTTGAATAAGATTTTGCTAAACATTACCATACAGTTGGAATTATAACAACGATTTGTGTTTCTTTCGATTATATCATATTCACCATCATTATACTGAAAATGATATGCCATTATTTAGTACGAAATAGGAAACACTCTTTATGTCCTATGTAATAGGATGAAGCATGTATTTTATTTGTAAAACTTTGAAATATTGACTTGAGAGCCATGTTAATTTTTCAAAATATATATTACTTTGATATTTTTGCAGATATTCTTCTGTTAACCTTATTAAAGTCGAACTGATATTACTACACTGAATATTAAATTTGACTGTCTTCGTAATATGTACCTATTACAAATTTCCATTATGATATAATTCTATAACAAGTAATCATGGAAAGAAATACAATGTAATCCATGGGGATGACTGGTTTTGTTTAATAATCGAAATATTTTTCATTGTAATACGTACCTATTAGCCTGAAATATCAGGGTGCCACTATACCTAACCTATAACTCTAGACCAAGGACAATATCTACTTTGGAAGCTTGATAGATCATCTAACTGAAGCCCAACAGAGTGAGTCCAAGTGTCAGGATTAAAGGTCTCCAAACATTGTGAGCTGGGTCCATACGAAACCGAAGCTAGAGTAAGTTTGTGGTCTCATTATTTTGTGATTTACCTGTGGACCAATGATAAAAACTATATGCGAAGCTTGGTAGAAATTCTGGTCAGTTAACTTATGCCCGACATAGTTGGACTCATTGGAAACCGACTCCAGAGTACCTTTGTAATATACATCTGGACCAAGGACAATACCTTTATGCGGAGCTTGATAGAAATTCGGGTCAGCTATATGATCCCTAATAGCAGAATTCAGACTAAAATCCGACTCCGAAGGAGCAGCAATGTGCGTCGAATGAACAATACGTGCCGACACACCTAACCCTTACAATGGGTCCAGCTGCTACGGATAGGTTAGGTTAGGTTAGGTGGTAGCCCGATGTATCAGGCTCACTTAGACTATTCAGTCCATTGTGATACCACATTGGTGAACTTCTCTCTTATCACTGAGTGCTGCCCGATTCCATGTTAAGCTTAATGACAGCCGAGTCCGAACGGCGTTCCACATTGCAGTGAAACCACTTAGAGAAGCTTTGAAACCCTCAGAAATGTCACCAGCATTACTGAGGTGGGATAATCCACCGCTGGAAAACTTTTTTGGTGTTCCGTCGAAGCAGGAATCGAACCCACGACCTTGTGTATGCAAGGCGGGCATGCTAACCATTGCACCACGGCGACGGATAACTGGCAAAATCTTTCCGAGGCCACCGTTATATGGCTTTAATCAAGCTCGTCGGTTACAGATCGATTCAGAACTATTAAAACAGGAATGTAATTCTAGCTGAATGACCATTTTGGCCCATGCGTGGCAACGGCCTGAAGCGATTGCGGAGGATTCCCTGAAATTTGTCTAGGATGGGAGCCATCGTGGTGCAATTGCTGGCATGTCCGTCTGGCATATAAAGGTCATGGGTTCAATCACAGTCTGGCATATAGAGGTCATGGGTTCAATCACAGTTTCGACCGAATAACAAAAAGTTTTCACCGACCAAGTCAGAGATCTACAAATAAGACTAAGACCTGCACAAGGATCCAAAAAAACACGAACAGGAAACCACCGAACCTTCCGTTCTCGCTGAATAACCATTGTCGACCCAAGAGTGGCAACGGTGTGATTTGCCTTTGCCGTCCGGGATGCTACATAGTTTGGACAGATGAACCAAACGAAAAATACGGACCAATTGACGATCCACCAATTTGTGGAGTAACCAAGGATTTTTGTCTGGGATGAGAGCCACTGTGGGACAATTGTTAACATGACCGCCTTTTATACAAAGGGTTTGGGTGTAATCCCCGTTCTCTAAGTGATTTCACTGCAATGTGGAACGCCGTTCGGACTCGTCTATACAAATTAGGTCTTTTGCCATTGAGCTTAACATAGAATCGGGCAGCACTCAGTGATAAGCGAGAAGTTCACCACAAAGGAGGTCCCTTGTCATTGAGCTTAACATAGAATCGGACAGCACTCAGTGATAAGCAAGAAGTTCACCACTGTGGTATCAAAATGGACTGAATAGTCTAAGTTAGCATGGAATATCGGGCTGCCACTATACCTAACCAAACCTTGGGTGTAATCCCAGTTTCGGCCGAACACTAAAAGTTGTTTCAGTGAGTCTAAAATAACGGGGTGTCACTGTACCTAAACTAATGACCGAATTAACGGACTTCGAAGGAGCAGTGATGTGTGTCAACACGAACCGACACTATAAATCGCTGCCATGGGTCATGGGTCGACATACTAGACTAAGACCGGCGCAAGGATCCAGAAACGTACGAACAAGACACTAGCGATCATTCAGCTCTAACCGAACAGCGATTGTCGGCTCAAGCGTGGCAATGGATTGACTCCCCATTACGGGTCGTGGTGCTGGTGAGATGGACCAGATGAAGCACTGTCCGTCAGATAACTGGTAGAGGCTTTCTTAGCCCATTATGGCAGGGCTTAAGCGAAGTTCGTCGTTCAAAGACCGACCGAAGTAGACTAAGGCACCTGCTAGGATCCACAAGGGCTCGGACAGGAATCAGTCTTTCATTCAGCTCTAGATGAATGCCCATTTAGGGCACAAGTTTGGCAATGGGTGAATCGCCATTCCCTGTCGGACAGATAGACTAGTCATAAGATGCGGACCAATAGAGGATATACCAGGCTGCAGAGGAACCCGGATATGACGAATACCGGTAGTACCTTTCTGTACCCACCATTACAGGGCATACGTGAATTTCGTCGTTCAAAGACCGACAAACTAAACTAAGACCCCTGCTAGGACCCTCAAGGGCTCGGACAGGAATCAGTCTTTCATTCAGCTCTAGATGAATGCCCATTTAGGGCTCAAGTTTGGCAATAGCTGAATCGCCATTCCCTGTCGGACAGATGGACTAGTCGTAAGATGCGGACGAATAGAGGAAATATCAGGCTGCAGAGGAACCCCGGTGCGACGAATGCCTGGTAGTACCTTTCTGCACCCACCATTACAGGGCGTAAGTGAATTTCGTCGTTCAAAGACCGAAAACTAAACTAAGACCCGTGCTAGGATCCACAAGGGCTCGGACAGGAATCGGTTTTCATTCAGCTGTAGATGAATGACCATATAGGGCTCAAGTTTGGCAATGGCTGAATCACCATTACTTGTCGGACAGATGGACTAGTCGTAAGATGCGGACGAATTGAGAATATATCAGGCTGCAGAGGAACCCCGTTGCGACGAATGCCTGGTAGTACCTTTCTGCACCCACCATTACAGGGCGTAAACGAAGTTCGTCGTTCAAAGACCGACAAACTAGACTAAGACCCGTGCTAATATCGACAAGGTCACGGAGAGGAATCACCATTACAGGGCGTAAACGAAGTTCATCGTTCAAAAACCGACAAACTAGACTAAGACACGTGCTAGTATCCACAAGGTCACGGAGAGGAATTAGTCTTTCATTCAGCTCTACACGAATAACTATTGTGGGCCCAAGTATGGCAACAAGCTGAAACGCCATTCCCTATCGGGGTGCTGGTGTGGTGAATGACTGAAAAGATCGGACAGATGGACCAGTAGAAAGATGCGGCCGAATAGAGGATATACCAGGATGCAGATGAACCCCGGTGCGACGTATAACTGTTAGATCTGACAGATGGACCAGACGAACCCACTTTTACAGGGCGTAAGCGAAGTTCGTCCTTCAAAGACCGACAAACTAGACTTAGACAGTCTTTCATTCAGCTCTAGATGAATGACCAATGTGGGGCCATATGTGGCAACGGGCTGAATCGCCATTCCCTATCGGGGTGCTGATGAGGTGAATGACTGATAAGATCAGACAGATGGACCTGTCGAAAGATGCGCCCGAATAGAGGATATACCAGGATGCAAATGAACCCCGGTGCGACGGACAACTGTTAGAACTTTTCTGAGACCACTGTTACAGGGTTTAGACGAAATTCGTCGTTCAAAGACCGGTAAACTAGACTAAGACCTGTACAAGGATCCTGAAGCTATGGACGGGAATTCGCAATCATTCAGATCTACGAGTAACTGAATGACCATTGTCGGCCCTGATAAGCTGGTGAGATCGACGACTGATTAGATCGGACAGAAGGATCAGGCGAAAAATGCGAACGAATAGACAACAGGTTGCGGAGGAATCACGGAGTTTTGTGAAGGTTAGATCTGTGTGTGTGGTGTAAAGTCAAGCAGCCTTTGTTTAATGTGCACCGCGCTGAATTCTTTACAACACACAAAAATTTTTTTCTGATTCAATGACGAAATAAATTGATCCAATTAATTTTTTTTTATTGAAATGTCTTCAATCAAATGATAGTATCAACAACAGTTTCAATTGGACATAAAAAATATATTTGATTAAAAAATTAATTGATTTGATTTGAAAATTTCAATTAATTTTTTAATTGGTTCAATTAAAAATTTAATTGATGCTGATTGCGAAACTCAATTAATTTCTTGAATTAAAAACGTGGCCATTTTCAATTACTTTCTTATATGACTTTGTGTTTTAAGTTTGATAAAAAAATTGATTGTTTGAAATAAATTTTTATTCAAAAATTTAAAAAAAATCCATCACTATTTTAAGTGACTTAGTCTTCCGAGTTTGACTACAAATTTAATTGTATCAATTAATTTTTTAATTGAACATTTTTTCAACTTCAATCAACTTTTTAATTGGAAATATATTTTTGATATCTTTTCCTGTGAATCACGTCAAATATGTTTTGCCTTTTATACGACACATACTTCAGTAGAACTTTGTAAGCAATCCAGAGCGGAGGGAATATAAGATTCGGCCTGGCCTAGAGTTTCCGGCCTTTTATCCTTGTTCAACATAATCTACAACGAAATTTATTCTTTTTTTATTTTTAGCTGATTTTCTTAATCCTTGTAGCGTAAATGATCCGAATTTCAGTAGCTGCTTCTCAAAGACTGTGGAAAGCATTCACACTGAATGGAGAAATGGTAAATGCACTTTTTAAGTTAATCCTCTTCTCCATATACCAATCACATAAATGGTTTTCTTTCAAGGTGTTCCTGGCCTAAAATCAATTAGTCCTTTTGATCCTTTGCATGTTAAACGCATTGGTATCAATCAAGATGTCAATAATCCAATATCCATTAATTTGAGTTTGATGAATATATCCATAACTGGGTTGAGTGGATCACAGGTTACTGAATCTAGGTATAGTTGGAAAATTAAATACAATTTTCTTTAATTCAAAAAAAAAAAAAACATTGGAAATTAACAACAACAAATTTAATTTTTATATTTTTTCCAGATTCGTAAAATCACCTCTGGGCCTTATGATCAAATTGGCTCTACCAAAGTTACTTGTAGAAGGAGGATATGACATTAGTGGTCATATTTTGACCTATAAAGTAGGAGGAAATGGAAAGGCCTCAATATCTGTTGGTAAGATAATATGCATGTGATGCAAAAATTAAATTAAAAAAATATTTTAAATTAAAAACATTTTTTAATTAAAAAAACATAATACTAAAATTTTCCAATCAAAACAAACATCAATATTAGAAATCAGTTGAATAAATTCAACTTCAATTAAAACTTTAATTAAATTTAAAATATCTATATATATAAAATTCAATTTATGTTTGTTTGTTTGTATGTTCCGAGTTGGCTCCGAAACGGCTGAACCGATTTACTTGAAACTTTCAGAGATCGTAGGGGGCGTTCATGTGGTGAAAAAAGGGCACCTTGGCGCGGAGGCGGACCTTCCCTTCGTCGGACTTTTTGAAAATTGGACCAAAGTTGACCGATTTGCTTGAAATTTTCATTGAAGATTGGGGTTGGCATCTAGTCAACGATCCGCTACTTTTTATTTCGATATTTGGTGGCGGAGGGGGGCCTACCCTTTGTTCGACTTTTTTTAAAGTATAGTGAAAAAACTAAAATTCTCTAAATTATCTGAGATTTACAGAGAACATGTGGTGAGGTTATGGAATTAATATGGGGTACCCGATGATTTCATATGTGGATGGGGAGGGGGACCTCCCCCTTGCCCTACTTTTTGAAACTTGGAACAAAATTATGCGATTTGCTTGAAATTTTCATTGAATGTTGGGGTTGGCATCTAGACAAAAATCCGCTACATTAGGCATAGGGCATAGGGAGACATCCGCTTCTCTTAAGTACATACAGAGAAACAATTAAACTTTTACCTATTTACTTGAAATTTACAGGGGACTGGGGAGAGGTTACGATATTAATAGTTGATACCTGATTTGGTGATATTTGGACGGAAGAGAGGCCTCCCCTTTAGGCTTATAAAGGGTGATACGGTCAAAATTTGGTCAATATAAACTTGACGTATTTCTTTCAATTTTGCATTTAAAAAACCTGAACACCCATCATTTTGAAGGTGTGTATGTGTAGAATATTGCTCCTATTTTGATTTTGGAAATCACTCTTCAGTTGTCAAAATGCCGTCCAAGCAAGAATAGCAGCGTATCAAAATTTTGCTCGCGCATCGCGAAAATCCGAGCTACTCGCACGTAAAGCTGGCAAAATCGCTAAAAGTTGCCAAATCAACCGTTAAAAATGTAATTAAAGTGTTTGGGGAACGTTTGTCGACAGCCAGGAAGTCTGGATCGGGGGGAAATTGAAAACCGGAAGCCGCTGAGACGACAAAGAGAGTTGCCGGTAGTTTCAAGCGAAACCCTAACTTCTCTCTCCAAGATGCCGCAAATAAGCTGGGTGTATCGTCTACAACCGTGCATCGAGCCAAAAAACGAGCCGGACTGTCGACTTACAAGAAGGTAGTGACTCCAAATCGCGATGATACACAAAATACGACGGCCAAAGCGCGATCCCGGAGGCTGTACACAACGATGCTGACGAAGTTTGACTGCGTGGTAATGGACGACGAAACCTACGTCAAAGCCGACTACAAGCAGCTTCCGGGACAGGCGTTTTATACGGCAAAAGGAAGGGGAAAGGTAGCATATATTTTCAAGCACATAAAACTGTCAAAGTTCGCAAAGAAATATCTGGTTTGGCAAGCCATCTGTACCTGTGGCTTGAAAAGCAGCATTTTCATAGCTTCCGGGACTGTCAACCAAGAAATTTACGTGAAAGAGTGTTTGAATAAACGCCTGCTGCCTTTCCTGAAGAAACACGGTTGTTCCGTACTGTTTTGGCCGGATTTGGCATCTTGCCATTACGGTAAAAAGGCCATGGAGTGGTACGCCGCCAACAACGTGCAGGTGGTTCCCAAGGACAAGAACTCTCCCAACACGCCAGAGCTCCGCCCAATTGAGAAACACTGGGCTATTGTTAAGCGGAACCTAAAGAAGACCACAAAAACTGCTAAGGTCGAGCAGCAGTTCAAGGCAAACTGGCTTTCTGCGGCGAAGAAGGTGGACAAGGTGGCTGTACAAAATCTGATGGAAGGTGTCAAGCGTGAGGCCCGGCAATTCGGATTTGGAAAAGCGAAAGCCTAACTGAATATTTTTCCTGAATTTTATACTAATTGAACTTGAAAAAGAAATTTAATTTGATTTTTTAAATAAACCATTTGACCGATTTACACGCGTTTTCCCTTGACCAAATTTTGACCGCATCACCCTTTAATTTGCTTGACATTTTCTGGGACGTTTACAAAAGATACGCTACATCACTTTTCGATATTTAGTCGGGGAGGAGGTCCTCCTCTAAAACTGCAAAAAAAAAAAAACAATTCTTAAGTTTTCTTGAAATTTACATAGGCAGTGGGGAAGGTTATGAACGAAGAGGCAACCTTCCTTGCCCCACACTTGAAGGAAAGTTTCAAGAATTTTCAGGGAAGGTTAGGGGTGCTATTCACTACGGTGTTTGTCAATATTGTATCGGGGAAAGTGACGTCCCTTTAAAACAATAGAGCAAAATTTAAACATCGCCGATCTACTTGAAATTTACAGGGAACGTGGGAGGAGGTGATTAAATTTATACATGATTTTTAAATTAGTATAAGATTTTTCGATATCTGGTTGGGGAAGGGGAAAATTGAAATAAACTTTGTCGATTTACTTCGATAGAATTTATAGGGACCATTGATTAGTTGTGAAATTAATATAGGGTACGTGATAGTCTGATATCAGGTGGGAGTGTAGTGAAGGTGGGGGGAGGGTTCCCTTTTGTGCGTTTTTTGTTTTCTTTAATTGAAAGTGGAGGGTTGTCTGTAAATGGGAACTCGGTACATAATTTTATGATTTTTGCAGAGAGGGTGCATCATTTTCCAACATTTTAGCAGATGTTAATGTGGTAAAAATTTTTACTACTTTTGCTTTTTCCGATTTATTGGATGGGAAACAGTAATTCTTTGTATGTTATTATAATATAGTGCTTAATTTTCAGATATGTTGAGGAGAAGGATACCTTTCCTTGACAAACCACACTTAAAATCACAAGAGATATAGAAGATTGTCCAACTACTTGAATACAGAACATTATTTAAAAAATTTGGAGGAAAGGGTACACCCTCTCCCTCCGTATTTGTACCTATAAACGAAAAATCAAGTAGTCCGATTTGTTTAAAAGAATTCAAATCTTTTCGCATTTGTTTTCAGCACGAAGGATATAGTTGACTAAGTTAACGCAAAATATTCCTCCAAATACGCTTCGGAAGGCGCAGCGAAGCGGGCCGGGTTAAGCTAGTATTCAATAAAAAACAAGTATATACGGCCGTAAGTTCGGCCAGGCCGAATCTTATGTACCCTTCACCATGGATTGCGTAGAAACTTCTACGAAAGACTGTCATCCACAAATTTCAACTCACATGGTTGTTAAATATCATATGCTACCACCACGTACCAAATTTCAACCAGATCGAATGAATTTTGCTTCTCCAAAAGGCACCGGAGGTCAAATCTGGGGATCGGTTTATAAGGGGGCTATTTATAATTATGGACTGATATGAACCAATTCCTGCATGGTTGTTGGATACCATATACTAACATCACGTACCAAATTTCAACTGAATCAGATGAATTTTGGTCTTCCAAGAGGTTCCGGAATTCAAATCTGGTGATCGGTTTATATGGGTGCTATATATAATTATGGACCGATGTGGACCATTTTTTGGATGGTCATTAGAGAACATATACTAACACCACGTTCCAAATTTCAACCGGATCGGATGAATTTTGCTCTTCCAAGGTGCTCCGGAGGTAAAATCTGGGGATCGGTTTATATGGGGGCTATATATAATTATGGGTCGATGTGGAACAATTTTTGCATGGTCATTAGAGAACATATACCAACATCATGTACCAAATTTCAGCCGGATCGGATGAAATTTGCTTCTCTTAGAGGCTCCGCAAGCCAAATCGGGGGATCGGTTTATATGGGGGCTATATATAATTATGGACCATTTTCTGCATGGTTGTTAAAGACCATATACTAACACCATGTACCAAATTTCAGCCGGATCGGATGCAATTTGCTTCTCTTAGAGCAATCGCAAGCCAAATTTGGGGGTCCGTTTATATGGGAGCTATACGTTAAAGTGGACCGATATGGACCAGTTTTTGCATGGTTGTTAGAGACCATATACTAACACCATGTACCAAATTTCAGCCTGATCGGATGAAATTTGCTTCTTTTAGAGCAATCGCAAGCCAAATTTGGGGGTCCGTTTATATGGGGGCTATACGTAAAAGTGGAGCGATATGGACCAAGTTTTGCATGGTTATTAGAGACCATATACTAACACCATGTACCAAATTTCAGCCGGATCGTATGAAATTTGCTTCTCTTGTAGCAATCGCAAGCCAAATTTGGGGGTCCGTTTATATGGGGGCTATACGTAAAAGTGGACCGATATAGCCCATTGGCAATACCATCCGAAATACATGAATAGCAAATACGTGTGCTAAGTTTCAAGTCGATAGCTTGTTTCGTTCGGAAGTTAGCGTGATTTCAATAGACGGACGGACGGATGGACATGCTCAGATCGACTTAGAATTTCACCACGACCCAGAATATATATACTTTATGGGTTCTTAGCGCAATATTTCGATGTGTTACAAACGGAATGACAAATTTAAAATACCCCCATCCTATGGTGGAGGGTATAAAAAACAATCACAGAAAGTGGAATAAATTATTTTTTTATATCTATCGATTAAGTTTTTTATTGGCCGTGATGATTGATATTCAAGTACACTGGAAAAATATCACCACTATATTTTCATTTAAACATTTAATTCAATTAAAAATATTAAAAAAAATTAATTTTTTTAATCAAAACAAAAATTAATCACAGATTTAATTATAAATTGGATCAACTAATTTTTTAACTGAAATCGAAGATTAATATTCAAATACACAGCAATAAATATCTTAGTATATTTTCAATAAAAATTTTGATTTAAATAAAAAAATATTGAATTAAAAAATATTTTTTTTTTAACAAAACGAAATCAGTCACAGATCTAAGTTAAATTATTAATTAGATCAATTAAGTTTTTAATTGGTGTTGCTTAAAATATCTCCCATATATTTTCCATAAAAATTGTAATTCAAATAAAAATTATTGAATTCAAAAATATTAAAATATTTTAATCAAAACAAAAATTAATCACATATCTAATTTGGATCAATTAAATTATTATTTAGATTCATTAAATGTTTAATGGGAGTTGAAGTTTGCTATTCATATATACCACAATAAATATATTAATATATTTTTAATAAAAATTTTAATTCAAATTTAAAAAAATTGAATTAAAAAAATATTAAACTTTTTTAATAGCAGAAAATCAATTAAAGATATTAGTTGTATTAATTAAATTATTGATTCGATCAATAAATTTTGTAATTGGCTTTGATGAGTGCTATTCAAATACACAGCAAAAATATCTCAAAAATATTTTAATTACAAATTTAATTCAATTTTTGGTTGGTGCTAGATATTCAAGCACACAGAAAACATAACACCAATATATTTTCTATTAAAATTTTCATTTAAATAAAAAAATGAAATAAAAAAAAATAAATTAATTTTTTTAATTTTTTAATCAAAAAATAAATAAATCATAGAAAAGAGGTGGACCAATTAAATTATTATTTAGATCAATAATATTTTTAATAGACGTTGTTGATAGATATTTAAAGTGTACAGAAAAAAATATCACCCATATAATTTCAATTAAAATTTTAGTTCAAATAAAAAAATATTAAATTAGAAAATTAGGACATTTTTTTAATCAAAACAAAATAATCACAGACATAAGATGGATCAACTAAATTATTAATTAGATCAATTGAATTTTTAATTGGAATTTAATACACATACTGTCCTTAAAATATTTTCAATAACAATTTTAATAAAAAAAAATTAAAAAATTATAAAATATTCAATTAAAAAATTATACAATTTTAGTAACAAAACAAAATCAATCACAGACATTAGTTGTATTAATTAAATTATTGATAGGATCAATAAATTTTGTAAAAGGCGTCTCCAATATATATTTACTCTTAATTCAATTAAAAAATTATTACATTTTTTATTCAACACAAAAATCTATCACATAAGTCAATGGGATCAATTCATTTTTTGATTGTATAAATTAAAATTAATTTTAATTTTTTTATTTTTCTAGTCATCACAGAAATCAGTGGGACCAAAACAAATTTCGAATTGGATCAATTAATTCTTTAATTTACGTTTGTGACTGATACTATATCATTTTCGAGTTTCAATAAAAAATTAATTGTTTTAATTAAATTCGATTGACATTAAAAAGTATTTTTTTCCTATAAAAAATCCTATCCACTTTTTTATTTCCAGAAAAATCGGTTGCCAATGTTGCCATGCTTCTACAGAAACGTCAAGATCGCAGTTTCACTTTCACCACCATAGATGATCTTCGCTTGGATCTTCAACAAGTCTCTGGAGTCCATTTGAATCTGGAAGATAGTGATGCCTCCATGGAAAATGCTATTCTTAATACTTATGGTGATGCTATTTTTGAAATTTTAAGACCTAGTCTTAATGCTGCCCTTAGTAAACTTTTCAAAGATCGTTGGACCAAAATATTTGCTTATGTTCCTGCCGATTATCTGTTTTCGGATTTACCCTAATCTAATGTGCTATGACAGGGCATTGTGGCCGATATTGATATTATTTGCTTTACAACTTGTTGCAATTAGTTACTAAGTTTATTCATTCTTTTTATACAAATTATATTAATTCTTCACAATAAATAAGACATCACAATAAAACAGTAAAAAGTTGTAAACTTTATTTTGTAGATTCGACATGAATTTAGTTTATAAACATGTTTATACGGCCGTAAGTTCGGCCAGGCCGAATCTTATGTACCCTCCACCATGGATTGCATAGAAACGTCTACTAAAGACTGTCATCCACAATCGAATTACTTGGGTTGCGGTAACACTTACCGATAGCAAGGTATCTTGAAACTTCTTAACACCGTGTTCTCAATTGTAAGTTAGTCCATACGGGGTATATATATATATATATATATATATATATATATATATATATATATATATATATATATATATATATATATATATATATATATATATATATATATATATATATATATATATATATATATATATATATATATATATATATAACAAAGAAGTAAGTAAAGTAGAAAGTCGGGCGGGGCCGACTATATCATACCCTAAACCACCATTACAGAATTAGTAATCATAAGCATTTGTGGGGTAACACATATGTCTGGGAGATAAACCGCAGTTGCATATTTAAGATAATTAAGGGGTACATGTCTATGGGTGCTTTGTGTCAATCTGACTATAGCTCATAGTCAATGTTGCCACGGAAAATGTTCGGTTTACCCTACAAGGGCAAAAAATTTTCCTACTTTCCCATACATTCCCAATTTCCCTACTTTCCCATACATTACAATTTTCCCTACTATATTTTTCGTTAAATTTAAAAAATTTTACACAACAAAAATGGTTCTAAGTACTATATTGTCTTAAAACATGAATATGCAACGTATATAACTTAGAATATAAATTTGTATTACCACCACGGTTGCCACAGTTGGTAGAATTCTACCCAAATTAGTAATCTTTTTTGTTAAATCTCTATAAAAATAAAATTTTGGAAAAAGTTTCTATAAACAAATTTTTGTGAGAAATTTTTCTACAGAAATAAAATTTTGAGAAAAAATTCCACAGAAATGAAATTTTGAGAATATTTTTTATAGAAATAATATTTTGTAAAATAATTCTATAGAAATACAATATTGACAAAATGTTCTATAGAAATAAAATGTTGACAAAATTGTCTACAGGAATAAAGTTTACCACACATTGTTGAAGATCAAGCCTTGCCGGCTTCTAATTTCCTCCTCTAGAGCCACCAAAATGTAAAAATTATTACAAATTGTGTTGAGTGAAAATGTCCCTACATTGTGGTCCAACATGCGTACAAGACGCTAAATATTAGAAAAACCCTATATATAGGGAATTTCCCCTACTTCTAGCAACACTGGCTGTAGTTGATATTGCACCTACGGTGTTAGTATGCCACCAATATTGAGCCCATTATTAAAAAATCGTTCAATTAGTGTGGGAAATAAATCCAAATTTGTAAAAATCGAGTAATATTCTTATGTAAGAGCTACAAGTACGTATAAGTACGATCGGCTAGTACATCAAAATTTGAAATTTGAGTAACATTGGATAATAAATAAGACTTCTATGGCCAAATTTGGGAAAATCGAGCGATGCATATATATGGAAGCTATATCTAAATCTGAACCAATTAGCATTATATTTTGTGGGTTTGATTAATACCACAAAAGGTTACCTTGTGCAAGATTTGAGTAAGGTCAGTTAAGAAATGAGGCCTGTATGGTCAAACATAAGGTTATTAGGGGCGAATTTTTCAAAATCGGGTGATACATATATGGGAGCTATATCTACATCTGAACCGATTTCGATGAAATTTTGCACATATAATTAGTACTATAGAGGACTGGATCTAGCCAACTTTGAGTAAGATCGGTTAATAAATAAGGGTTTTATGGCCAAATTTAGAAAAATCGGGCTTTACATATATATGGGAGCTATAGCTAAATCTGGACCGATTTCGATGATTTTTTGCACATATAGTTAGTGATATAGAAGATTATATTTAGCCAACTTTGAATAAGATCGGTTGATAAATAAAGGTTTTGTGGCCAAATTTGGGAAAAATCGGGCGATACATATATATGAGAGCTATATCTAAATCTGAACCGATTTGGATGAAATTTTGCAGACTTGAAGGGTGATGGAAAAGATTACCTTTTGCCAAATTTGATGACGATCCGTTTGAAAAAACGCGCAACGTGACCCCATTTGTCGAAATCGGGCGATACATATATATGGGAGCTATATCTAAATTTGATCCGATTTCTTCCAAATTCAATAGCGTTCGTCCTCGTGCCCAAAAAACTCCCTGTACCAAATTTCATCAAAATCGGTTAATAATTGCGACCGGAATCCTGTGAACAACAAATACATGGACAGACGGACGGACGGACGGACGGACACCAAGCGCTAGATCGACTCAGGAGGTGATTCTGAGTCGATCGGTATATATTTTATGGGGTCTAAAATCAATATTTCTGGTAGGCACATTTTTTGGCCGATCAAACTTATTATACCCTGACCACTATGTGGTTTAGGGTATAAAAAGGCCGATTAAATAATTCAAAGGCCGAATAAATAATTCAGTTTGACAAAATTTTCTATAGAAATAAAATTTTGACAAAATTTTCTATAGAAATAAAATTTTGACAAAATTTTCTATAGAAATAAAATTTTGACAAAATTTTCTATAGAAATAAAATTTTGACAAAATTTTCTATAGCAATAAATTTTCACAAAAATTTTTATAGAAATAAAATTTTGACAAAATTTTGTATAGTAATAAAATTTTGGCAAAATTTTCTATAGTAATAAAATTTTGACAAAATTTTCTATAGAAATAAAATCTTGACAAAATTTTCTATAGAAATAAAATTTTGACAAAATTTTCTATAGCAAAAAAATTTCATAAAATTTTCTATAGAAAACAAATTTTGACAAAATTTTCTATAGTAATAGGTTAGGTTAGGTGGCAGCCCGATGTATGAGGCTCACTTAGACTATTCAGTCCATTGTGATACCCTTATCACTGAGTGCTGCCCGATTCCATGTTAAGCTCTATGACAAGGGACCTCCTTTTTATAGCCGAGTCCGAACGGCGCACAGTGGGTTAGAGTAGCATGTTTTCTTGGATCAATCAGGGAAGCTATGTTAGGATAATTTTTCTTTATTTTTCAGTTAATACCATTAAAATAAGTTTAAAAAAATGTTTTCTAAGTATATTTGAGTATAATTTTATTAAGTAATCCCAAATATCAGTGTAGGTATATAGTGCAAGGAGTACAGTATGAGAACTTAAACATTGCATTTTATACATCTTAAAGTTAATCATCCACATCCACATCATCATTATAATCATAATTATCGTTATCATCATTATCATCATCCGCAGCATCAGCAACTTCAACATCACTGAAATAGTTCTTGTTCGGAGCTGCAGGTACAATTAAATCAATTGCCTCCTCTGACAATCACTATTTGTCAAAACAAAGATTATTATTAAAATAAACAAAAACAAAATATTATTGTAACAAAGAATATTATTAAAAGAAACAAAAATAACTACATTAATATACGGAAAAGAAGAGCACAAATAAATAGAAAAAGTAGCATGAAAAACAACAAAACACAACAACAGCACCAGTCGCGTTATCAATGTGACTTTTAGCTAATTTGACTGCTGCAATACTTGTATTAAACAATGCATGGCTTCTAAAAAGCACAAAAGGGCAGCGTAAAATTTTGCAATATAACACAGATTTATGTCCTCTTTAATATAAACTACAAATTATGACACGAATGTGGACGAATAATAACTATATATCCATTTTAAATATAAAAATATTATTTTTTTTTTGCATTTTCAATATAAATAACTACATCTAAATCACTTCACACATAATTTGAGATACAAATGTTAACGACGTATTTGCAAAATAACCTGAACTTGATGGTTCTATTGAAAAATGTTTAACTTTTACAATACTTTTTAAAATAAATAAAAATTTCAACGGGAACGTTTTCACTTTTTTTCAGCCTTTTTTGCAACAAAAATTTCTATGAAGTTTGACTTTGAAGTTTCACTACAAAAACACCAGACCACTTGTGACATTTATTTTAACGACAAGTGATGTAGAATTTTATATACTGTAACCGTGTGCAAAAAATTTTAACGACACTTAATTTTTGTTTTTGTAATTAATCCAAGAAAACAGGCTATTCTAACCCTGTGTGAGGCGTTCCACATTGCAGTGAAACCACTTAGAGAAGCTTTGTTAGTAATAATATTTTGAAAAAAATTTATGGCGATCGGCTATATATAACTATAGACCGATATGGACCAATTTTGGCATGGTTGTTGGCGGGCATATACTAGCGCCATGTACCAAATTTCACCACGTACCACATTTCAACCGGGTCGTATGAATTTTGCTCCTCCAATAGCTCTGGAGATCAAATGTGGGGATCGGTTTATATGGGAGCCATATATAATTATGGACCGATGTGGACCAATTTTTGCATGGTTGTTAGAGACCATATACTAACACCATGTACGAAATTTCAGTAGAGGCTCCGCAAGCCAAATCCGGAGATCGGTTTATATGGGGACTATATATAATTATGGACCGATGTGTACCAATTTTTGCATAGTTGTTAGATACCATATACTTACACCATGTACCACATTTTAGCCGTATCACATGAAATTTGCTTCCCTTAGAGGCTCCGCAAGCCAAATCTGGGGATCGGTTTATATGGGGGCTATATATGATTATTGACCGATGTGGACCAATTTTTGCATAGTTGTGAGAAACCATATACTAACATTATGTACCAAATTTCAACCGGATCGGATGAATTTTTCTCCTCCAAGAGGCTCCCAAATATGGGCGTCGGTTTATATGGGGGGCTATACGTAAAAGTGGTCCGATATGGCCCATTTGCAATACCATCTGACCCACGTCAATAATAACTACTTGTGCCAAGTTTCAAGGCGATAGCTGGTTTCGTTCGGAAGTTAGCATGATTTCAACAGACGGACGGACGGACATGCTTAGATCGACTCAGAATTTCACCACGAGCTAGAATATATATACATTATGGGGTCTTTCGATGTGTTACAAATGGAATGACAAAGTTAATATACCCCCATCCTACACTGAAAAAACAGTGAACCCACCAGAAATAAAACTTTCGGTTAATTTTAGAAAATTTTGAATATTTGTAGAAAATTTTAACTAAACGGTATTACAAACGTTGGCATCACGCCGATGTCGTAAAAATAAGTAAATATTTTTCTACAAATTCAAGAAAATTTATTAGACATAACAAAGTTTTTTTCACTTGTTAAAGAAAATTTTGTAGTTGTTCAAAATTGCAAGAATGTCTTTAGTGACATACGAAGTTCATGATGGACGCATTTTTGGTAAAATTTACAAATTTAAAGAAATTCTGAACTATTTTGTTGAAGACACGAATTTAGTTAATCTTTATGCTTCATTTGAGTATATTGTTTTCCTCGGTTTTAGTTAATTTAACTAACGTACACAAAACATTATTAGAGTAAAGGAAACTTTCTCCAAACATAATAATTCCATGAACTAAAATAAAGTTAAATTGGCTTTAGTGAAATAGAGAGTTCACTTTTTTTTGAGTGTATGGTGGAGGATATAAAAAATCACGAACTGTATGAGATACTGGCACATGCAATTGTAGGGTTTTACAAGTTCTATCCAGTAAAGAAAAAATCACCGAAATCGGTTCATAATTGTGGATTTGACATATAAAACAAAATTTCATACACCCGCACCCAGAAAAAAGTGCCTTCGAAACTAAAGGAAAAATTTTTCATCAATATAGTTTATCCATTTTATTTCCATTAAGGTAAATTTTTGTGAGAAATAATAAAATTTACACGTTTCAGTAAAAAAATCCTATACTGTAAGCAGTTAGGAATAGTTCATTAACTAGAATAAGGCATGGAATTTTACTCATACTATTTTCTTCGCTGGGTATAAGAATTTACTACTGAACAAGAAAATTTTATTCACCGATAACAAAGCATTCGTAAAAATAAACAAAACCCGAACTAAAACCAAGTTTCCTCAAAATTAGTAAAATTTCTTATAAAATGATAATTGCGACTTCCTTTATAATAGAAAGTTTTTCATACATACGAACAACACTTGGCATAGAAAAATATTTTAGTTCATTCGTACTAAGAAGTATGCAATCCAATCAAAACTTAAGGAAACACACTTGTTAGAATATAGGAAATTTTCCTATATTTCTATTGTCTACCTGTAATCGATACCTGTCATCGCAATCGATGTGTTTGCGCGTGGGTGTAATCGATATGTTTGCGCGTGGGTTGTTTTTTTAGTTGGAATCGCGTTGTTGTGGTATACGGAAAGATGGTTAAAAAATAATATTGTAAAATAATATAATAAATAACAAATAAAATATATAAAATATTTATTATTTTAAATTAGTGAGAAAAATTTTCGTTTTTTGAAAATAAATCTATCAATGTTCGTGATAGTGTATAAAGAAAGAAAACACCAGCAGAATAACAACCCTTTCATTTGTCTTCATTTTGGAATCTTCAATTATCAGGTAATATTCAGTGACGCTAACCTTTTGTAACACAAATGGTTTATGATTTTTTTTATTTGTAGGTATTGAAATTGTAAAAGGAGGACAAAATCGTTAGGTAGCAACTTATTAAAAGTGAAAAGTACAAGAAGAAGAAAAAGTGCGTTTTACAGTTGATAATATCACATGGAAATTGGAAACAGCGGAATAATAAACTAATATTTCATGGAGATTCGATGCTGTTGATTCTTAATAAATATATTCAATATATTAATAAAAAAGTGTCTTTTATTGAAGATAAAATTGCTCATATAAATAAATAAAATTGTATTTAAAAACGAAGGTAAGCAGTTCTAATTATGAAGTAAAAGTTTTACCACAAATGTGTAAGATTTGTCCAAATGAATGAAAAAATTTCAATAAAATCATTCCATATATGAATTCAAATCAGTTAAATTTTTTCATTCTGTAGTATAGTGGTACATAAATATAGGAAAATGTTAACTAATATATGGAATGCATTATACCTAATTTCTACGAAAATCACATCGTTCAAACAAATAAAAATGTCTTTGGCGCTATACGAAGTTCAACTTTCTTCACAATGAGTTCATTTTAACTTAAAGAAGGGGTCACTTTTTTCTGGGTGCGAGGGGACCAAATTTCAACGCCTACAGGTCAGATCGTGGACCTACTATGAATCCTTAAACTTGAATACTTAGAGAAAACCACATCAGCTATCACACAAACAAAAAATATGTTGATATCTTTATCCTTTAAAAAGTTGCAGAATGGTTTCCAAAAAAAACATCAAAAGATTTGGAACTACTGTGCGTTGTACGATTCAAATTTATAGTTGAGTTGGTATGAGTTTCCGAGTCATTATAACTTATAGCTCTCTTCTTTTTTATCTCTTCGAGTTCCATTTATTAATAAATCCTTCCATTCATCTATTTAAGACAAGTCTTAAGGAACTTTTAACAAGCAACCAAAGTTAACTTTTGCATCATTTGTATCTTTCCTTTGTTATCTGTGTATCAAAGGCATTTGGAGAGATTCTTTTATAGCGACTTTTTCTCTCACTCACTCTCTCTCTCTCTCTTTCTTCCCCATAGAGCCGGATAGTTAATAAATTACTAGATTTACGATTGTCTGTGTAAAGTTCTTCATAAATATGATAGACATAATGACTGATGAGGCAGCCATGAAGAGACAAATGAAGAGTACGTGCCATCCATACAATGTTGCCTAAGCACACTTGGTCAATTTAGCTCTTTCGACAAATTTACAGAGTAGAAATAAAGTCACCTTCCAGCCCCCCTCTCCACTAACCTTTCTGAAGAACTACAACAGAATAATTTTTATGTAAATTTACTGAAGTCTTTTGAAATTCATCATCTCTTTGGCGCTTTTTTATGGTAGTTGTAATGGCATCCAAATGACTCAAACTGCATATGAGTCCAAGAACCCCAGACACAGTCATGTGTTAGGGGATTTGAAAGACAAATATTTGCATATGAGGCGATTTATGTGCAGACCCTACCAATGGTTGTCTCAGTTCTCAGTTCTTTCCCCTGAAAGAGGTTTCATATGCTCTATGACATCGGGTTTTTTTTTTTGAGTTTTTCACTGTTGTCGGTAGTCATCAGTGTTATTTTTGTTATTTGTTTACACTACTACTGCTGCTGCTGCTGCCTTGTGTTTATGTTTTCCATTGTTGTTGTTTGCCTTTAACACGTTCCTATTTTCTTAGAGCATGGGCGCGAAAGTGATTTAGAATTCTAATGAATTTCAATGTGTACTTGAAGATTTTATTCCCCTGCCTACGCAAATGCAGGAACCCACTCACGCATTGCCTTCACTGCACTGGTCGCCTAGTGGTGGTGGCACACTTGTGAAGTGTCTATCTAGGCTAACATTTGTGGCCCGATTGTATTTTTTGGTTTTGAAGCAACGTGGAATCTAAGTTCTAATTGTTTCTCGTTTAAAACTTCACTTGAGAGTTTTGAGTGACAGTATTTTATCCAAAAAAATCTGGATTTGTTCTTTTTTTTAGGGGAAGGGCGTTTAAAATTCTAATTTACTGTTTATATTTTTATACCCTCCATCAAAGGATGGGGGTATATTAACTTTGTCATTCCGTTTGTAACACATCGAAATATTGCTCTAAGACCCCATAAAGTATATATATTCTGGGTCGTGGTGAAATTCTGAGTCGATCTAAGCATGTCCGTCCGTCCGCCCGTCTGTTGAAATCACGCTAACTTCCGAACGAAAAAAGCTATCGACTTGAAACAAGTAGTTGTTATCGATGTAGGTCGGATGGTATTGAAAATGGGCCATATCGGTCCACTTTTACGTATAGCCCCCATATAAAGGGACCCTCAGATTTGGCTTGTGGAGCCCCTAACAGAAGCATATTTCATCCGATCCGGCTGAAATTTGGTATATGGTGTTGGTATATTGTCTCTACCAACCATGCAAAAATTGGTCCACATCGGTCCATAATTATATATAGCCCCCATATAAACCGATCCCCAGATTTGGCTTGCGGAGCCTAAAAGAGAAGCAAATTTCATCCGATCTGGCTGAAATTTGGTACATGGTGTTGGTATATGGTCTATAACAACCATGCAAAAATTGGTCCACATCGGTCCATAATTATATAGCCCCCATATAAACCGATCCCCAGATTTGGCTTGCGGAGCCTCAAAGAGAAGAAAATTTCATCCGATCCGGCTGAAATTTGGTTCATGATGTTGGTATGTGGTCTCTAACAACCATGCAAAAATTGGTCCATATCGGTCCTTAATTATATATAGCTCCCATATATATTGCATATATATTGCATCCGATCCGGCTGAAATTTGGTACATGGTGTTAGTATATGACCTTTAACAACCGTGCCAGAATTGGTCCATATCGGTCCATAATTATATATATCCCCCATATAAAACATTCTCCAGATTTGACCTCCGGAGCCTCTTGGAGGAGCAAAATTCATCCGATCCGGTTCAAATTAGGAACGTTTTGTTAGTATATGGTCGCTAACAACCATACCAAAATTGGTCCAATCACACAAAAATTGGTCCATATCGGTTCATAATCATAGTTGCCACTAGAGCCAAAAATAATCTACCAAAATTTTATTTCTTTAGAAAATTTTGTCAAAATTTTATTTCTATAGAAAATTTTGTTCAAATTTTATTCGGTTCATAATCATGGTTGCCACTCGAGCCAAAAATAATCTACCAAGATTTTATTTCTATAGAAAATTTTGTCAAAAGTTTATTTCTATAGAAAATTTTGTTAAAGTTTTATTTCTGTAGAAATTTTTGTCAAAATTTTCTTTCTATAGAAAATTTTGTCAAAATTTTTATTTCTATAGAAAATTTTGTGAAAATTTTATTTCTATAGAAAATTTTGTGAAAATTTTATTTCTATAGAAAATTTTGTTAAAATTTTATTTCTATAGAAAAATTTGTTAAAATGTTATTTCTGTAGAAAATATTGTCAAAATTTTATGTCTACTTTGTCAAACTGAATTATATACGTATTTGATCGATCTTTTTTGATTTAATATATACCACGTATGGACTTACATACAATTTAGAGGATGGTGTTAGGAGGTTTTAAGATACCTTGCCATCGGCAAGTGTTACCGCAACTTAAGTAATTCGATTGTGGATGGCAGTGTTTAGAAGAAGTTTCTACGCAATCCATGATGGAGGGTACATAAGCTTCGGCCTGGCCGAATTTACGGCCGTATATACTTGTTTTATATTCCTGGACTTAATCTATATATATAAAATTCAATTTATGTTTGTTTATTTGTTTGTTTGTTTGTATGTTCCGAGTTGGCTCCGAAACGGCTGAACCGATTTACTTGAAACTTTCAGAGATCGTAGGGGGCGTTCATGTCGTGAAAATAGGGTACCTCTTTTTTGACACCTGGTCGCGGAGGGGGATCTCCCCTTTGTCGGACTTTTTGAAAATTGGACCAAATTTGACCGATTTGCTTGAAATTTTCATTGAAGGTTGGGTTTGGTATCTAGACAAAGATTCGCTACTTTATATTTCGATATTTGGCGGCGGAGGGGGACCTCCCCTTTGTTCAACTTTTTTTAAAGTACAGTGAAAAAACTAAAATTCTCTAAATTATCTGAGATTTACAGAGAACATGCGGTGAGGTTATGGAATTAATATGGGGTACCTGATGGTTTCATATGTGGACGGGGAGGGGGACCTCCCCCTTGCCCTACTTTTTTAAACTTGGAACAAAATTATGCGATTTGCTTGAAATTTTCATTGAATGTTGGGGTTCGCATCTAGACAAAAATCCGCTACATTATTTTTCGATATTTGGTCGGGGAGGGGGACAACCCCTTTGACCGATTTTTTTTTTTTTTTTTTGAAACTAAACTCCCCCGAATGAAATTTTACGGAAAAAATGGGTTATGAAATTTGTATCAGGTTCTTAATTTTTTAATGAAAATAAAAGGGCATATGGAGACATCCGCTTCTCTTAAGTACATACAGAGAAAAAAATAAACTTTTACCGAGTTACTTGAAATTTACAGAGGACTGGGGAGAGGTTACGATATTAATAGTTGATACCTGATTTTGTGATATTTGGACGGAGGAGAGGCCGCCCTTTTAGGCTTATAATTTGCTTGACATTTTCTGGGACGTTTACAAAAGATACGCTACATCACTTTTCGATATTTAGTCGGGGAGGAGGTCCTCCTCTAAAACTGCAAAAAAAAAAACAACAATTCTTAAGTTTTCTTGAAATTTACATAGGCAGTGGGGGAAGTTTATGAACGAAGAGGCAACCTTCCTTGCCCCACACTTGAAGGAAAGTTTCAAGAATTTTCAGGGAAGGTTAGGGGTGCTATTCACTACGGTGTTTGTCGATATTGTATCGGGGAAAGTGACGTCCCTTTAAAACAATAGAGCAAAACGTAAACATCGCCGATCTACTTGAAATTTACAGGGAACGTGGGAGGAGGTGATTAAATGTATACATGATTTTTAAATTAGTATATGATTTTTCGATATCTGGTTGGGGATTGAAATAAACTTTGTCGATTTACTTCGATAGAATTTATAGGGACCATTGAGACGTTGCGAAATTAATATAGGGTACGTGATAGTCCGATATCAGGTCGGAGTGGAGCGAAGGTGGGGAGAGGGTTCCCTTTTGTCCGTTTTTTTCTTCTTAAATAGAAAGTAGAGGGTTGTCCGTAAATGGGAACTCGGTACATAATTTGATGATTTTTGCACAGGCTTCTGCCAGACTTCTTTTTAGTAAAGAACTTAAATTTACATGAAATTGGCAGCCAACGTAGAGGGTGCATCATTTTCCAACATTTTAGCAAATGTTAATGTGGTAAAATTTTTTACAACTTTTGCTTTTTCCGATTTATTGGATGGGAAAACAGTAATTCTTTGTATGTTATAATAGTGCTTAATTTTCAGATATGTTGAGGAGAAGGATACCTTTCCTTGACAAAACACACTTAAAATTCACAAGAAATATAGAAGATTGTCCAACTACTTGAATACAGAACATTATTAAACAAATTTGGAGGAAAGGGTACACCCACTCCCGCCGTATTTGTACCTATAAACGAAAAATCAAGTAGTCCGATTTGTTTAAAAGAATTCAAATCTTTTCGAATTTGTTTTCAGCACGAAGGATATAGTTGACTAAGTTAACGCAAAATGTTCCTCCAAATACGCTTCGGAAGGCGAAGCGAAGCGGGCCGGGTTACGCTAGTATCATATAAAAAGTACGGTTTCTAGAAACCCAAGGAGTTAAATCGGGAGATTGTGCTTATGGGGGCTATACTAAAATAAGGAGCGATACTCACCGTTTTCGGCACACCTCTTTATGGTCCTAAAATACCTCTAGATTTCCAATTTCACACCAATTGGATAAAAAACTACGGTTTCTATAAGCCCAAGACCCCAAATCGGGAGGTCGTTTAAATGGGGACCATTCCAAAACATGGACCGATACTCACAATTTTTGGCACACGTATTTGTGGTCCTACAATACCTCTAGATTTCCAATTTCAGGTAAATTGAATAAAAACTGCGGTTTCTATAAGCCCAAGAAGTAAAATCGGGAGATCGGCCTATATGGGGGCTATACCAAAACATGGACCGATACACACCATTTTCGGCACACCTCTTTATGGTCATAAAATACGTCTAGATTTCAAATTTCAGGCAAATTGGATAAAAACTACGATTTCTATAAGCCCAAGACCCCAAATCGGGAGGTCGGTTTATATGGGGACTATTCAAAACCTGGACCGATATAACCCATCTTCGAACTTGACCTGCCGGCAGACAAAAGACGAGTTTGTGTAAAATTCCAGCACGATTGCTTCATTATTGAAGACTGTAGCGTGATTACAACAGACAAACAGACAGACGGACAGACAGACATCGTTATATCGTCTTAGAATTTCTCCCTGATCAAGAATATATATACTTTATATAGTCGGAAATCGATATTTCGATGTGTTACAAACAGAATGACAAACTTATTATACCCCCGTCACCATTCTAAAATTTGTTAGACTTCTGTAGACTAAAAATTCAAGTGGGCTAATGCCCTGGGATTAAAAAATCGAGTGTTGAATTGGTTGCCTTTTTGTCACAAAACAGTCGTAAACTCTTCAGAATCGACTTTTGAGTTTTTATAGGTCAGAAGGATACATATTGCAAAATGAGCTTGAAGTTCCAAAAAGTGTAAGAGCTGCCGTTGCATAAAAAAAAGTTAGACTGAAAAGAGCCAAGAAGTTGCTTCGCTTGCACGAAAGTCACCAGTTACCGAATTTTTCCCAATGAGAAGCTACTCCAAACTGAGCAGTTTTTGAACAAACAGAATGATCGGGTTTACTGCCAAAGAGGTCAGAAGAAAATTTACACCTTCGATTGGCCATCAGAATTCAAGCGCCGCCGATGATAATGGTATGGGCAACTGTAATGGCTGATGGCCGGCTCGTGTTCATCGACCGTGGGATCATTATATATGATGACCTGTGATGCTCCAGAAGATTTCGTTGGGCCTTTAAGAAAAATATTCTGTTTAGAGAATATTTTTCGGCATTAATCGCCGAATATGTTAAGATATATGGATTTCACTAAATTTAGAGAGTCTCGTAATAGTTTATGTCTATAATTCAAATTATCGCCCTTGAAACAATCAAAGAATGTTTGTTTGATAATTTTCTTCTTCAAGAACTTAATATCGTAACAAAAAAAAAAAAGTATCCTTCATATATCAAAGAAAAGTTAAATGAAATATATTGACAGCTTAGTACTTTCACAATATCTCATAGCCAAAATAATTTAGAATTTTTGTTTGTTTGAACTTCAGTCATATATTCATGCCCAAATCCCACCCTAGAATAAGAACATAAACAATATCAAATATGTACACACAAAAATTTTTTTTTCTGATTCAATCACGAAATTAATTGATCCAATTAATTTTTTAATTGAAATGTATTCAATCACAGAAATGATAATATCAATTAAAAAATTAATTGACAGTCAATTAAAAAATTAATTGATCCAATTTAAAAATTAATTGATACTATTAATTTGTGTGATTGATTTTTATTTCAATTAAAAAATTTGTTGATTCAATTAAATTTTTAATTGAATATTTTTTAAAACTCAATTAAGATTTTAATTGGAAAAATTTTCCTGAATTTTTTCTGTGTACATACATATAAGCAAAGGAATGTCTCTACATTATTTTATTTTGTTTATAGACATCATAGATAGAAATTTATGCAGACATTTATTTACATACATTCATGGCCATTCATGCCCATTGCCAGATAATGAACTATTTTTGATTGCTTTTATCTAAGGCGCTAATGCTACTACTGCTGCTGCTGCTGCTGGTACTACTGATAAAAATTTCCTCAGGGCCATAGAGAATACACGACAGATGTTTGGGGAGATAGCAATGCATTGGAAAGTCATTCACCATCAATGATCAGACAGTGTCTTATTTGCTGGTGCTACGTGGTTGCCAAGAATATGTTCTGGACAAAGAATACGTATGGTAAATACATAGTTGTTGTAGTAATAAAAAACAATTGTGGAACATATGATGAAAGCCATAAAAAATAAATTTTCTTCATGAAGGTCAATGTTCGTGGCAAAAGTTCATCCTTTCATAAAATTTTATCAAAATTTTATTTCTATAAAAAAATTTTGTCAAGAATTGAATTTTATAGAAAATTTTGTCAACATTTTATTTCTATAGATAATATTGTCGAAATTTTATCAAACCTTTTACGTTGCCTGTCAAGTTCATGTAAATTTAAATTGTTTACTTATAAAAGTCTGGCAGAAGCCTCTTCTTTCTATTTACAAAAAATCGGGCAAAAGGGAACCGCCCCTCCTTCGCTCCTCCCCGACCAAATATCGTAAATTCACGTACCCTCCATACATTTCACAAACTACCCAACTTCACTATTCCCTTCCCCAACCAGACATTGAAACAGCATGTACCTTGTAAAAATTTAATCATCTTCTCCCAATTTCAAGTAAATCGGAGAAGATTAGATTTTGCTCTATTTTTTGTAGAGGGGCGTCACTTTCTCTGCAAATGCCAAGAAAATCTGTAAACTTTCCTTCAAGTTTCATAGTGTGGGGCAAGGAGAATGTTCCTGTCCAAATACCCAAAAATCAAGTACACCGTATTGATTTCATAACCTACGGCCTTTGTAAATATCAAGTAATCTTGAGAATTCTAGTTTTTTTTCAGTTTTAGAGGAGGTTTCCCTCCCCGTCCCAATATCGAAAAATCATAAAGGGCAAATTGCGAAGACGTCCCAGAAAATGTCATACAAATTATAAGCTGAATTTGTAAACAGCAAGGCAAGGGGAGGGCCCTCTTTCCTTACGAATATCACAAAATCAAATATCCATTATAATAATATTACCCACATCCTCTGTAAATTTCAAGTAAATTGGAAAAGTTTAATTGTATCACGGTATGTACTTGAGGAAAAAGGAGGTCTCCTTGTGCCCATTTATTTTTCCCCGACCAAATATAAAAAAATTATATACCTCATATAAATTTCATAAATCTCCCCCAAGCTCTCCGTAAAATTTCAGTAAGTCAACTAATTTTAGTTTTTTCACTGTACTTAAAAAAAAGTCGGACAAACGGCAGGCCCCCCTCGACCAAATATCGTAAAATAAAGTAGCTGTTATTTGCTAGACGACCCCTTCAACCTTCCCTTTGAATATCACGCAAATCGGGTAATTTTGTTACCATTTTCAAAAAGTAAATATTAAAAAATCAGGTACCCCATAACATAATAAATTCATAACCTCACGGCATGTTCTCTATAAATCTCAAGTAAATCAGAGATTGTTTTTGTCGTATAAAGGGGTGGTCCACCTCCGCGAACAAATATCGAAAAATAAAGTCTTCGTCTAAATATCACCCCTACCCTTCTTTGGAAATTTCACCGAAATCGGAGAAATTTGGCCCAATTTTGAAAAAGTCGGGCAAGGGAGACAAGGGAACATCCCTTCCTCTAACAGATATAAAAAAAACAAGTAAGGAAAGTCTAAAGTCGGGCGGGGCCGACTATATTATACCCTGCACCACTTTGTAGATCTAAATTTTCGATACCATATCACATTCGTCAAATGTGTTGGGGGCTATATATAAAGGTTTGTCCCAAATACATACATTTAAATATCACGCGATCTGGACAGAATTTGATAGACTTCTACAAAATCTATAGACTCAAAATTTAAGTCGGCTAATGCACAAGGGTGGAACACAATGTTGGTAAAAAAAATATGGGAAACATTTAAATCTGAAGCAATTTTAAGGAAACTTCGCAAAAATTTATTTATGATTTATCGCTCAATATATAAAGGGTGATTTGTTAAGAGCTTGATAACTTTTTAAAAAAAAAAAACGCATAAAATTTGCAAAATCTCATCGGTTCTTTATTTGAAACGTTAGATTGGTCCATGACATTTACTTTTTGAAGATAATTTCATTTAAATGTTGACCGCGGCTGCGTCTTAGGTGGTCCATTCGGAAAGTCCAATTTTGGGCAACTTTTTCGAGCATTTCGGCCGGAATAGCCCGAATTTCTTCGGAAATGTTGTCTTCCAAAGCTGGAATAGTTGCTGGCTTATTTCTGTAGACTTTAGACTTGACGTAGCCCCACAAAAAATAGTCTAAAGGCGTCAAATCGCATGATCTTGGTGGCCAACTTACCGGTCCATTTCTTGAGATGAATTTTTCTCCGAAGTTTTCCCTCAAAATGGCCATAGAATCGCGAGCTGTGTGGCATGTAGCGCCATCTTGTTGAAACCACATGTCAACCAAGTTCAGTTCTTCCATTTTTGGCAACAAAAAGTTTGTTAGCATCGAACGATAGCGTCGCCATTCACCGTAACGTTGCGTCCAACAGCATCTTTGAAAAAATACGGTCCAATGATTCCACCAGCGTACAAACCACACCAAACAGTGCATTTTTCGGGATGCATGGGCAGTTCTTGAACGGCTTCTGGTTGCTCTTCACTCCAAATGCGGCAATTTTGCTTATTTACGTAGCCATTCAACCAGAAATGAGCCTCATCGCTGAACAAAATTTGTCGATAAAAAAGCGGATTTTCTGCCAACTTTTCTAGGGCCCATTCACTGAAAATTCGACGTTGTGGCTCGTTAGTAAGTCTATTCATGATGAAATGTCAAAGCATACTGAGCATCTTTCTCTTTGACACCATGTCTGAAATCCCACGTGATCTGTCAAATACTAATGCATGAAAATCCTAACCTCAAAAGAATCACCCTTTATGTAATAGAAGATTAAGAAAATGAGAGTCATTTTTACAGCGATTTTACAAGGGAAATGTTGGTATTTTGACCATTTTTGTCGAAATCAGAAAAACATATATATGGGAGCTATATCTAAATCTGAACGATATATATGGGAGCTATATCTAAATATGAACCGATTTCAATAAAATTTGGCACGCTAGACTACACTACTAATTGAACTCCTAGTGCAAAGTTTCGACCAAATTGGGGTAATACTCAGGCTTCTAGGGCCGTATAAGTGCATATCGGGCGAAAGATATATATGTTAGCTATATCTAAATCTGAACCGATTTCTTCCAAAATCAATAGGGTTCTATTGTGACCTATAACACATACTTGTGCCAAATTCGAAGTCGATTGGCCTTAAATTACTACCTAATCCCTTGGTTACAAAAATGTGTTCACGGACAGACGGACATGGCTATATCGACTCAGGAACCCACCCTAAGCATTTTTGTCAAAGACACCATGTGTCTATCTCGTCTCCTTCTGGGTGTTGCAAACATATGCCCTAACTTATAATACCCTGTTCCACAGTGTGGCGCAGGGTATAAAAATGAGGTACCCTATTTTCACCATATTATTACCCTCTTCGTTCTCCGATCATTTTTCAAGTGAAAATATAAAATTATTTTATAACAAAAGCAACTGCGATGAATTCAAATTATAAATTTTTGTAATGTGCGATGTATGTAAACAAAAAGTGTTCCCGCTTGTCCGTTTAAACTTTTCTTGAATTTCTTTTGCTATAAACCTCACAAAGACCGAGATCGAGATGAATGCAAAACCGTAGAAATCGGTTCGTGCGTTCTGGAGTTATAGCGTCAGGAAAGAAAACCTGAATTATTTTTATATTGTAGAAGAATTTGTCAAAATTTTATGTCTATAGAAAATTGTATAAAAAAATTATTTCATTAGAAAATTTTGTCAAAATATTCGTTCTATAGAATTTTTTGTCAAAATTTTATTTCTATCGAAAATGTTGTCAACATTTTTTATCTATAAAAATTTTGTCCAAGTTTTAGTTCTATAGAAAATTTTATCAATATTTTATTTCTATAGAAAATTTTGTCATTTCTTTAGAAAATTTTTGTCAAAATTTTATTTCTATAGAAAAGTTTGCGAATTTTTTATTCCTGTAGAAAATTTTGTCAAAATTTTATTCCTATAGAAAATTTTGCCAACATTTTATTTCTGTAGAAAATATTGTAAAATTTTTATTTTTATCGAAAATTTTATTTCTATAGAAAATTTTGCCGAAATTTTATTTCTATAAAAATTTTGTCAAAATTTTATTTTAATAGAAAATTATATCAAAATTTTATTTTTGTAGAAAATTTTGTCAAAATTTTATTTCTATAAACAATTTTGGCAAAATTTTATTTCTATAGGAAATTTTTGTCAAGATTTTATTTCTATAAATTTTTTTTTTAAACTGTTTCTATATAAAGGGTGATTTGTTAAGAGCTTGATAACTTTTTTTTTTAAAAAAACGCATAAAATTTGCAAAATCTCATCGGTTCTTTATTTGAAACGTTAGATTGGTCCATGACATTTACTTTTTGAAGATAATTTCATTTAAATGTTGACCGCGGCTGCGTCTTAGGTGGTCCATTCGGAAAGTCCAATTTTGGGCAACTTTTTCGAGCATTTCGGCCGGAATAGCCCGAATTTCTTCGGAAATGTTGTCTTCCAAAGCTGGAATAGTTGCTGGCTTATTTCTGTAGACTTTAGACTTGACGTAGCCCCACAAAAAATAGTCTAAAGGCGTCAAATCGCATGATCTTGGTGGCCAACTTACCGGTCCATTTCTTGAGATGAATTGTTCTCCGAAGTTTTCCCTCAAAATGGCCATAGAATCACGAGCTGTGTGGCATGTAGCGCCATCTTGTTGAAACCACATGTCAACCAAGTTCAGTTCTTCCATTTTTGGCAACAAAAAGTTTGTTAGCATCGAACGATAGCGATCGCCATTCACCGTAACGTTGCGTCCAACAGCATCTTTGAAAAAATACGGTCCAATGATTCCACCAGCGTACAAACCACACCAAACAGTGCATTTTTCGGGATGCATGGGCAGTTCTTGAACGGCTTCTGGTTGCTCTTCACTCCAAATGCGGCAATTTTGCTTATTTACGTAGCCATTCAACCAGAAATGAGCCTCATCGCTGAACAAAATTTGTCGATAAAAAAGCGGATTTTCTGCCAACTTTTCTAGGGCCCATTCACTGAAAAAACGCATAAAATTTGCAAAATCTCATCGGTTCTTTATTTGAAACGTTAGATTGGTCCATGACATTTACTTTTTGAAGATAATTTCATTTAAATGTTGACCGCGGCTGCGTCTTAGGTGGTCCATTCGGAAAGTCCAATTTTGGGCAACTTTTTCGAGCATTTCGGCCGGAATAGCCCGAATTTCTTCGGAAATGTTGTCTTCCAAAGCTGGAATAGTTGCTGGCTTATTTCTGTAGACTTTAGACTTGACGTAGCCCCACAAAAAATAGTCTAAAGGCGTCAAATCGCATGATCTTGGTGGCCAACTTACCGGTCCATTTCTTGAGATGAATTGTTCTCCGAAGTTTTCCCTCAAAATGGCCATAGAATCACGAGCTGTGTGGCATGTAGCGCCATCTTGTTGAAACCACATGTCAACCAAGTTCAGTTCTTCCATTTTTGGCAACAAAAAGTTTGTTAGCATCGAACGATAGCGATCGCCATTCACCGTAACGTTGCGTCCAACAGCATCTTTGAAAAAATACGGTCCAATGATTCCACCAGCGTACAAACCACACCAAACAGTGCATTTTTCGGGATGCATGGGCAGTTCTTGAACGGCTTCTGGTTGCTCTTCACTCCAAATGCGGCAATTTTGCTTATTTACGTAGCCATTCAACCAGAAATGAGCCTCATCGCTGAACAAAATTTGTCGATAAAAAAGCGGATTTTCTGCCAACTTTTCTAGGGCCCATTCACTGAAAATTCGACGTTGTGGCAGATCGTAAGTCTATTCATGATGAAATGTCAAAGCATACTGAGCATCTTTCTCTTTGACACCATGTCTGAAATCCCACGTGATCTGTCAAATACTAATGCATGAAAATCCTAACCTCAAAAGAATCACCCTTTAAAAAATTTTGTCAAAATTTTATTTCTTTAGAAAAATTTGTCAATTTTTTTTTTTTTGAAAAAAACGAAATTTTTGTCAAGATTTTATTTCTATAAACATTTTTGTTCAAACTGTTACTATATAAAAAAATTTTGTCAAAATTTTATTTCTTTAGAAAAATTTGTCAATTTTTTATTTTTTTTTAGAAAAATTTTTCCAAATTATATTTCTGTTGGAAATTTTGCCAAAATATTATTTATATGGAAAATTTGGTCAAAATTTTATTTCAATTGAAAATTTTGCTAAATTTTATTTCTGTAGAAAATTTTGTCAAAGTTTTACTCCTATAGAAAATTTTGCCAAAATTTTATTTCTTTGAAATTCTTCTCAAGGGACATCTTCCAAAAGGACACAGGACATTCACTTCCAAAAGGACACATGACATTATTTTAATTTAATTATTTATTACTCGCTCTTTCATATTTTGAATGGGTAATTTTACCTTTTTTGCTTCAGATAGGGTAAAAACAGGGTAAGAATGTATAGAATGGTACAATTTTGGAAAATATTTGAAGTCAAACGATTCAGCAAACATTTGATTGCAATTAAAAATTATAAAAATTATTTATTTGGCAAAATATCACAAAATTTGTATATTCAAATCCAAAACACTGACTTCGGATCACACCTTAAGAAGTGATGCAAGTTCTGTGCATTGGCTGTTGAAATAGTGAAATTCCGCCCATGACAAGCTCATGTTAAATTCATCGCTTCTGCGCTGAGTTTGTACCACTTCCGTATCCACAAAAAAAAACGTTTGCACGTTTGAAGTGTACAAATTCATGTGGCAGAAAATATTTCTTGCTATGCATTATTTTTTGGCTTCTTTCTTGAGAGCCTACGAAAACCTTGGCATATATAGGGAAATGTTTAAATATCCCCAAAGGAATAGCTTTAAAAAATTTTTAAAACTTCTACGAAATATTCTACTTTGATATTCGATTAACTCTTTGCAAAGTTTATTTTTTGGTTCTAACGGTCATTTTCATGTAGCTCCGTTAGGCTTTAACTGCCAGTTAACAGAAAGAAAAATGAAAATATTTTTTCTCCGGTTAACTTTAATTGAAAAAATGTTCAGCAGTTAAGTTTCTAACTGGCATATGGAATATATAGGCAAGATGACAGATATGTAGATATAACGGTTTAAAAGTTCGTCAGCTAACGTAGCACTAACGGAGCTTTATGAAAATGGGGGTAAGTTTTATAAAAATCCAATTCCATGAAACCTGTACTTTTTTGCACATAAAATTCAACTATTGAATGATAATAAATTTCATGCGAATTCACATGTCATAGAATTTTCTTTACGATAACGAATTTTACGCTTTAATGTAATTCAAAGTGGGCTCTTAATTTTCCATAAGCCTTTATAAATCAAACAAAGGTTATAAGTGTTCCAGAACCAGACATGATGATAAGAAGTTCTCCTAATCTGTTTCAGTATGCAGTCATGAGTGTGGATACTTCAGTCGACCCCTTCAACCGCAGAGAAAAACTTTGTTTTCGTGTTCTTGATTAGATGGGCAAAGGAAGTTTGATTTTGTTTTTCGAAAATCTTGCTATAGTTTTCAATGACTGTATTTTTGTTCTTTCCATAAATTTCTGCACTCCTTATGGAACACCCAAGAACTAAGACCTTTTTTTTTGAATCTAAGCAACCATAGAGTTGGTAATGAATGGTCTCGTGTGGAGGAGGTGGATCTTCTTCAGTTTCTTGCGATGTCATTTGTCTCGTCATGCTTTGCTTCGTTGCCAAAGTGGTTGTTGGTTAGAGTTTGTTTTTTGATTCTCTTTTTTTTTTGAGCCAAGTAAAGTTGTAACCTCTTAAATGTAATAATCACAGTGATTATGAATATTCGGGTTTGCCGAAAATTAAAATTTTGTATAAACAAAAAAAATTGTTTCTATAGAAAATTTTGGTAAAATGTTATTTCTAACAAAATTTTTGTCAAAATTTTATCTTGTTTCTATAGAAAATTTTGCCAAAATTGTATTTCTATGGAAAATTTTGCAAAATTTTATTTCTATGGAAAATTTTGTCAAAATTTTATTTCTACAGAAAATTTTGTCAAAATTTTATTTCAATTAACATTTTTTATTTCTATTGAAAATTTTGTAAAAATTTTATTTCTATAGAAAATTTTGTCAAAATTGTATTTCTATAGAAAATTTTGTCGAAATTTTATTTCTATAGAAAATTTTGTCAATATTTTATTTCTATAGAAAATTTTGTCAATATTTTATTTTTTTTGAAAATTTTGTCAAAATGTCATTTCTATAAAATTTTTGTCAAAACTTTATTTTTTTAGAAAATTTTGTCAAAATTTTATTTCTATGGAAATTTTTTCAAAATTTAACATTTTTTATTTCTATAGAACATTTTGTCAAAATTTTATTTCTATAGAAAATTTTGTCAAAATTGCATTTCTATAGAAAATTTTTGAAGAATTTTTTATGTCCATAAAATTTTGTCGAAGTTTTATTTTTAAAGAAAATTTAAAAAAAAAAATATTTCCATAAAAATTTTGTAGAAATTTTATCTATATAGAAAATGTTGTCAAAATTTTATTTCCATAGTAATTGTTGCCAAAATCTTATTTCTATGGAAAGTTTTGCCAAAATTTTATTTCTATGGAAAATATTATCAAGATTCTATTTGTATAGAAAAATTTGTCAAAGTTTTATTTCTATAGAAAATGTTGTCAACATTTTATTTCTATAGAAAATTTGGTCAGAATTGTATTTCTATGGAAAATTGTGTCAACATTTTATTTCTATAGCAAATTTTTTAAAAATTTTATTTCTATGGAAAATTTTGTCAAAATTTTATTTCTATAGAAAATTTTATCCTAATTCTATTTCTATAGAAAATTTTGTCAAAATTTTATTTCTATAGAAAATTTTGTCAAAATTGTATTTCTATAGAAAATTTTGTCAAAATTTTATTTTTATAGAAAATTTTGTCAAAATTTTATTTCTATAGAAAATTTTGTCAAAATTTTATTTCTATAGAAAATTTTGTTAATAGAAAATTTAAAAAAAAATTTATTTCCAGAAAAATTTTGTATGTGTTTCCATAGTAATTGTTGCCAAAATCTTATTTCTATGGAAAGTTTTGCCAAAATTTTATTTCTATGGAAAATATTATCAAAATTCTATTTTTATTGAAAAATTTGTCAAAGTATTATTTCTATATAAAATGTTGTCAGCATTTTATTTCTATAGAAAATTTGGTCAAAATTGTATTTCTTTGTAAAATTGTGTCAAAATTTTATTTCTATAGCAAATTTTTTAAAAAAATTATTTCTATGGAAAATTTTGTCAAAATTTTATTTCTATGGAAAATTTTGTCAAAATTTTATTTCTACAGAAAATTTTTTCAAAATTTTATTTCAATTAACATTTTTTATTTCTATAGAAAATTTTGTCAAAATTTTATTTCTATAAAAATTTTGTCAAAATTTTATTTCAATGAAAAATTTTGTCAAAATTGTATTTCTATAGAAAATTTTGTAAAAATTGTATTTCTATACAAAATTTTGTCAAAATTTTATTTTTATAGAAAATTTTGTCAATATATTATTTCTATAAAATTTTTGTCAAAACTTTTTTTTTTAGAAAACTTTGTCAAAATTTTATTTCTATGGAAATTTTTTCAAAATTTCTATTAACAATTTTGTATTTCTATAGAACATTTTGTCAAAATTGCATTTCTATAGAAAATTATTATTTCTATAGAAATTATTTCTATAGAAAATTTTGTCAAAATTGCATTTCTATAGAAAATTTTTGAAGAATTTTTTATGTCCGTAAAATTTTGTCGAAGTTTTATTTTTAAAGAAAATTAAAAAAAAAACAAGTATATACGGCCGTAAGTTCGGCCAGGCCGAATCTTATGTACCCTCCACCATGGATTGCGTAGGAACTTCTACTAAAGGCTGTCATCCACAATCGAATTACTTGGGTTGCGATAACTCTTGCCGATGGCAAGGAATCGTAAAACTTTTTAACACTGTCTTCTAAATTGTAAGTTAGCCCATACGGGGTATATATTAAACAAAATAAGGCCGATTAAATACGTATATAATATAGTTTGACAAAATTTTCTATAGAAATGAAAACTTGACAAAATTTTCTATAGAAATAAAATTTTGACAAAATTTTCTATGGAAGTAAAATGTTGACAAAATTTTGTATAGAAATAAAATGTTGACAAAATTTTCTACAGAAATAAATTTTTTACAAAATTTTCTATAAAAATAAAATTTTGACAAAACTTTCTATGGAAATAAAATGTTGACAAACATTTCTATAGGAATAAACGTTTGACAAAACTTTCTATAGAAATGAAATTTTGACACAACTTTCTATAGTAATAAAATTTGACAAAATTTTCTATGGAAATAAGGTTTTGGTAGATTATTTTTGGCGATATGGACCAATTTTTGTGTAATAAGTCATCGGCTATATATAACTAAAGACCGATATTGACCAATTTTTACATGGCTGTTAGAGGCCATATATTGACAAAATGTACCAAATTTCAACCGGATCGGATGACTTTTGCTATATATAATTATGGACCGATATGGACCAATTTTTGCATGGTTGTTAGATACCATATACTAACACCATGTACCAAATTTCAACTGGATCGGATGAATTTCGCTCCTCCAAGAGGCTCCTGAGGTCAAATCTGGGGATCGGTTTATATGGGAGCTATATATAATTATGAACCAATATGGACCAATTTTTGCATGGTTGTTAGAGACTATATACTAACACCACGTACCAAATTTCAACCGGATCGGATGACTTTTGCTATATATAATTATGGACCGATATGGACCAATTTTTGCATGGTTGTTAGATACCATATACTAACACCATGTACCAAATTTCAACTGGATCGGATGAATTTCGCTCCTCCAAGAGGCTCCGGAGTTCAAATCTGGGGATCGGTTTATATGGGAGCTATATATAATTATGAACCGATATGGACCAATTTTTGCATGGTTGTTAGAGACCGTATACTAACATCAGGTACCAAATTTCAACAGGATCGGATGAATTTTGCCCCTCCGGAGGTCAAATCTGGGGATCGGTTTATATGGGGGCTATATATAATTGTGGACCGACATGGACCAATTTTTGCATGGGTGTTAGATACAGTATACTAAGACCATGTACTAAATTTCAACTGGATCGGATGAATTTCGCTCCTCCAAGAGGCTCCTGAGGTCAAATCTGGGGATCGGTTTATATGGGAGCTATATATAATTATGAACCGATATGGACCAATTTTTGTATGTTTGTTAGAGACTATATACTAATACCACGTACTAAATTTCAATTGGATCGGATGAATTTTGCTCCTCCAAGAGGCTCCGGAGGTCAAATCTGGGGATCGGTTTATATGGGAGCTATATATAATTATGGACCGATATGGACCAATTTTTGCATGGTTGTTAGAGGGCGTATACTAACATCAGGTACCAAATTTCAACCGGATCGGATGAATTGTGCTGCTCCGGGAGGCTCCCCAAGCCAAATTTGGGGATCGGTTTATATGGGGGCTATACGTAAACGTGGTCCGATATGGCCGATTTTCAATGCCATCCGACCTACATCAATAACAACTACTTGTGCCAAGTTTCAAGTCGATAGCTTGTTTCGTTCGGAAGTTAGCGTGATTTCCACAGACGGACGGACAGCCGGACAGACGGACAGACGGACGGACGGACGGACATGCTTAGATCGACTCAGAATTTCACCACGACCCAGAATATATATACTTTATGGGGTCTTAGAGCAATATTTCGATGTGTTACAAACGGAATGACAAAGTTAATATACCCCCATCCTATGGTGGAGGGTATAACAAGTATATACAGCAGTAAGTTCGGCCGGGCCGAATCTTAAATACCCACCACCATAAACCAAATATTAGGGTTTCCTTTGAAATTTCAGGAGGGCTTGAGGACACTTCTCGAAGATAAATTTAAAGATTTCACCTATGAGGACTATATCAGATTCTGGATTTATAATGTTAGAGGAATCATTAACATCTCTTGTAAGTGTGCAAGAAAATTATAAAATAACGTCTTGATTTGAAATCTTAAATCTGTAGAAGTAAAATCGGGAAATTTTACATTGAGTTTCAAGCAATTTTCATGATCAGTGCGCCTTCTACACCCTCAAGAAGTGAAGTCGGTCTATATGGAGGCATTACCAAATGGACCGATAAAAACTTAATCCGATACACGTTTTTGTGAGCCCAAAATACGAGAATATTTACAATTTCAGGCAAATCAGATAAGAACTACGGTTTCTAGAAACCCAAGGAGTAAAATCGGGAGATCGTTCCTATGGGGGCTACACTAAAATATGGACCGATAATCACCGTTTTCGGCACACCTCTTTATGACCCGAAAATACCTCTAGATTTCCAATTTCAGGCAAGTAGGATAAAAACTTCGGATTCTAGAAGCCCAAGAAGTAAAATCGGGAAATCGGTCTATATGGGGGCTATACCAAAATATGGACCGATACTCACCATTTTTGGCACACCTCTTTATGTTCCTAAAATACCTCTAGATTTCCAATTTCAGACAAATTGGATAAAAACTACGGTTTCTATAAGCCCAAGACCCCAAACCGAGAGGCCGTTTTATATGGGGACCATACCAAAACATGGACCGATACTCACAATTTTTGGCACACGTATTTGTGGTCCTACAATACCTCTAGATTTCCAATTTTAGTTAAATTGAATAAAAACTGCGGTTTCTATAAGCCCAAGAAGTAAAATCGGGAGATCGGTCTATATGGGGGCTATACCAAAATATGGACCGATACTCACAATTTTTGGCACACGTATTTGTGGTCCTACAATACCTCTAGATTTCCAATTTCAGGTAAATTGAATAAAAACTGCGGTTTCTATAAGCCCAAAAAGTAAAATCGGGAGATCGGTCTATATGGGGGCTATACCAAAACATGGACCGATACTCACCATTTTTGGCACACCTCTTTCTGGTCATAAAATACCTCTGGAGTTCAAATTTCAGGCAAATTGGATAAAAACTACGATTTCTATAAACCCAAGACCCCAAATCGGGAGGTCGGTTTATATGGGGACTATATCAAAACCTTGACCGATATAGCCCATCTTCGAACTTGACCTGCCTGCAGACAAAAGACGAGTTTGTGCAAAATTTCAGCACGATTGCTTCATTATTGAAGACTGTAGCGTGATTACAACAGACAGACAGACAGACAGACGGACAGACGGACATCGTTATATCGTCTTAAAATTTCTCCCTGATCAAGAATATATATACTTTATATAGTCGGAAATCGATATTTCGATGTGTTACAAACGGAATGACAAACTTATTATACCCCCGTCACCATTCTATGGTGGTGGGTATAAAAATATTTCCATAAAAATTTTGTAGAAATTTTATCTATGTAGAAAATGTTGTCAAAATTTTATTTCCATAGTAATTGTTGCCAAAATCTTATTTCTATGGAAAGTTTTGCCAAAATTTTATTTCTATGGAAAATATTATCAAGATTCTATTTTTATAGAAAAATTTGTCAAAGTTTTATTTCTATAGAAAATGTTGTCAACATTTTATTTCTATAGAAAATTTGGTCAAAATTTTATTTCTATAGAAAATTTTGTCAAAATTTTATTTCTATAGAAAATTTTGTCAAAATTTTATTTCTATAGAAAATTTTGTTAATAGAAAATTTAAAAAAAAATTATTTCCATAAAAATTTTGCTCAGGACCGGCCACTGAGTCGATCTAGCCATGCCGTCTTGCCGTCCGTCCGTCCATCTGTCTGTCTGTGAACACATTTTGGTGATCAACGTCTAGGTCGCAAGTTAAGTCCAATCAACTTCAAAGTTGGCACAAGTCTTTGTTTTGGGTCAGAATAGAACCCTATTGATTTTGGAAGAAATCGGTTCAGTTTTAGTTATAGCTCCAATATATATCTTTCGCCCGATATCTACTAATAAGGTCCTAGAAGGCAGGATTTCAGCCCGATTTGCTTTAAATTTTGCACGAGGAGTGCAAGTGATAGTGTCGTAACGTATGCCGAATTTGGTTGAAATCGGTTCAGATTTAGATATAGCATCCATATATATCTTTCTTCCGCTGTGCACTTATATGGCCCCAGAAGCCAGAGTTTTGCTCTGATTTGCTTTAAATTTTGTACAGAAAGTAAAATTTATGTCCTCGATATACATGCCAATTTGGGTTGAAATCGGTTCAGATTTAGATACAGGTCCCATATATATTTTTCGTCCGATTTACACTCTTATGATTCCAGAGGTCAAATTTGTAATCCGATTTAAGTGGAATTTTGCACAGGGAGTAGAACTAACATTGTAGCTTTGCATGCCATAAATCAGTTCAGATTTAGATATAGCTCCCATATATATGTTTTTCTGATTTCGGCAAAATTGGCCAAAATACCCAAATTTTCATTTTAAAAACTCCACTGCTAAGTCGAAAACTTGTAAAAATGACACCAATTTTCCTATACTTCTAATAAATATTCATTGACCGATAAATCATAAATACACTTTAGTTGCCTAAAAATTGCTTCAGATTTAAATGTTTCCCATATTATGTTCCACCCCAGGGCATTAGCCGCCATAAATTTGAAATCTATAAATAGTGTAGAACTCTGTCCAGATCTGGTCAGATTTAAATATATGTGTATGGGAACATTAACCTTTATATATAGCATCCAACACATTAGACGGATTTTATATGGTATCGAAAATATGGAGCTACAAATTGGTGCAGGGTATAGTATAGTCGGCCCGGCCCGACCTTAGACTTTCCTTACTTGTTTTATATAAAATTTTGTTAAAATTTTATTTCTATGGACAATTTTGTCGAAATTTTATTTCTATAGAAATTTTTGTCCAAAATTTTATTTCTATGGACAATTTTGTCGAAATTTTATTTCTATAGAAATTTTTGTCCAAAATTTTATTTCTGTAGAAAATTTTGTCTCAATTTTATTTCTATTGAAAATTTGTCGAAATTTTATTTCTATAGAAAATTTTGTTAAAATTTTATTTCTATGGAAAATTTTGTCGAAATTTTTTTTCTATAAAAAATTTTGTCCAAAATTTTATTTCTGTAGAAAATTTTGCTCAAAATGTAATTTCTGTAGAAAAATTGTTTTAATTTTACTTCTATTGAAAATTAGTCAAAAATTTTATTTCTATGGAAAATTTTGTCCAACATTTTATGTTTGTAAAAATTTTGTCGAAATTTTATTTCTATAGAAAATTTTGTCCAAAATTTTATTTCTGTAGAAAATTTTGCTCAAAATTTTATTTCTGTAGAAAATTTTGATAAAAATTGTATTTCTATTGAAAATTTTGACAACATTTTATTTCAATGGGAAATTTTGTCAAAATTTTATTTCTATAAAAAATTTTGTTAAAATTTTATTTCTATGGAAAATTTTGTCGAAATTTTATTTCTATAGAAAATTTTGTCCAAAATTTTATTTCTGTAGAAAATTTTGCTCAAAATTTTATTTCTGTAGAAAATTTTGATCAAAATTTTATTTCTATAGAAAATTTTGTTAAAATTTTATTTCTATGGAAAATTTTGTCGAAATTTTATTTCTATGGAAAATTTTGTCGAAATTTTATTTCTATAGAAAATGTTGTCCAAAATTTTATTTCTGTAGAAAATTTTGCTCATAATTTTATTTCTGTAGAAAAATTGCCCTAATTTTACTTCTATTGAAAATTAATCAAAAATTTTATTTCTATGGAAAATTTTGTCCAAAATTTTATGTTTGTAAAAATTTTGTCCAAAATTTTATTTCTATGGAAAATTTTGTCGAAATTTTATTTCTATAGAAAATTTTGTCCAAAATTTTATTTCTGTAGAAAATTTTGCTCAAAATTTTATTTCTGTAGAAAATTTTGATCAAAATTATATTTCTATTGAAAATTTTGTTAAAATTTTGTTTCTATGGAAAATTTTGTCGAAATTTTATTTCTATAGAAAATTTTGTTAAAATTTTATTTCTATGGAAAAATTTTGTCGAAATTTTATTTCTATAGAAAATTTTGTCCAAAATTTTATTTCTGTAGAAAATTTTGCTCAAAATTTTATTTCTGTAGAAAATTTTGATAAAAATTGTATTTCTATTGAAAATTTTGACAACATTTTATTTCAATGGGAAATTTTGTCAAAATTTTATTTCTGTAGAAAATTGTGTCACTATACTGGTTTTATAGAAAAATTTTCCAAAATAATTTCATATTCGCTTTATTATTTATTTTTTGGGTGGTTTCTATTTTGATTAAAAGCAAATTAAAAATTTAATAAATTAAATTTTTAATGAAAAATTTTCTAAAATTTTAATTTGAAAAATTTAAGTAGTTACACCCTACTATACATGTGGGTTTGTTTTACATGTTGGCGGTCATAGTCAGATACCCCACATTTAAGTTGGCAAATTGTAGGTTTTTTTTTTTATTTTCTTAACTTGTTTGCAAGTTGAAGACATTTTGATAAATTACATAAGAACTCTTTGGAACGCTTGGTTAACTTGGCCAACAAAGGCTCAATAGTACAATGACCCCAAGGAAAGTACAATAAAATTAAATTACATTAAATTAATGCTAAAATTGGCTAAAATGTTAAAACATTTTTTAAGACTTCATCGAATTTATCCACAAAATTTGTGTTACCTCAAACAATTTTGTGGAGAAGCCAACAACTCTCTATGGAGGGAAATACACATCGCCAACATCCTCTGCTTTCTCTAGAGCTTTCATATGTGCGTGTGAGTGTGCGTGAGAGATAGCCAATCAAAAGGGAAGGTCATGTCAACACATGGTCCACAATGACTTTTATGAACTTTTTTGCAGTGTTGTTGTTGGTTTCTCGTTAAATCTGAACTTCAACGATCTCACGGTGAGCATTAAGCCAACGATAAAAGTGAATGACTTTACAAAAGTCTCATTACACAGCCAAATAATGTACCATGAGACGACATATGAGACATTAACCTTAATACTCTCTAACCAGTTCCTCCTGTGGCCAAGGTAGTCACAATTAACATTGTGACACATGGAGATGGTTTACGGCCATGGTTAAACTCATATGGAAAGGGGAAATTAAAGAGACTTGTTATGGGAAGCCATGGGATGAATCTTGTCAACGAGGTTTAATTATAACACGTGAGCATGCATCAGCCATTGAAACAAGCTTAGTAAAGAGCGAGGAGTTTTTTTTCATAAGGTTAATTAAATTTTAAATACATCGTTTATAATTTAATGTAAATTTATGTTTTAATTTAACTCTGGTTAGAAACCTTTGTTGTTAACCTAATTTTTATATATATTTTTTCTCATAATTTATTATGATTGAAAATCTCGTAATAAATAAATAATTTAACTCAATTTAATGTTTGGAATTTTAGTTTTATTTTTTAACCTCAAATCTACGAAAATTACAAAATCAGGGTAAACAAATATTTTTCATAAAATAATAAAAAAAAATCATATATAATTCAATATAAATTTATGTTTTAATTTGACACAATTTATTTTTTTAATTTAAATTATATTTTTTAATCTGAAAAGCAGTTTACAACAATTTCACAAGCAGGCTAAACAAGTATTTTTCATAAAGGTAATTTAATTTAAGCAAATTGTAAGGCCGTTGTCCTCTACACACAACATTTTTTTCTAATTCAATCACGAAATTAATTGATCCAATTAATTTTTTTATTGAAATGTTTTCAATCACAAAAATTATAGTATAAATCACAGTTTTAATTGGATATAAAGAAAATACTTGATAAAAAATTAATTGATTTTATTAGCAAATTTTAATTAATTCTTTAAATGATTCCATTAAAAATGTTATTGATGTTGATTGTAAAACCCATTCAATATTTTATTTAAAAACGTAACTATTTTAAATTAATTTCTAACTGACTTTGTGTTTTTAGTTTGATTAAAATATTGATTGTTTGAAATAAATTTTTAATTCAAAACTTAAAAAAAAAAATCATTTCCATCACTTTTTATACCCTCCACCATGGGGGGTATATTAACTTTTTCATTCCGTTTGTAACACATCGAAATATTGCTCTAAGACCCCATAAAGTATACATATTCTGGGTCGTGGTGAAATTCTGAGTCGGCTATAGCTAGGGCCGTCCGTCCGTCTGTGGAAATCACGATAACGAAACAAGCTATCGACTTGAAATTTGGCACAACTAATTATTATTGATGTAGGTCGGATGTTATATCGAATGGGCCATATCGGACCACATTTACGTATAGCCCCCATATAAACCGACGCTCAGATTTAGCTTGCGGAGCCTCTTGGAGGGGCAAATGTCATCCAATCCGGCTGAAATTTTGTACATGGTGTTGGTATATGGTCTCTAATAACCATGAAAAAATTGGTCCACATCAGTCTATAATTATATATAGCCCCCATATAAACCGATCCGCCGATTTGGCTTGCGGAGCCTCTAAGAGAAGCAAATTTCATCCGATCCTGCTGAAATTTGGTACTGGTGTTTGTATATGGACTCTAACAACCATGCAAAAATTGGTCCACATCGGTCCATAATTGTATATAGCCCCCATAAAAACCGATCCCCTGATTTGCCTTGCGGAGCCTCTAAGAGAAGCAAATTTCCGGCTGAAATTTGGTACATGGTGTTAGTATATGGTCTCTAATGACCATGCAAAAATTTGTCCAAATCGGTCCTTAATTATATATAGCCCTCCATATAAGCCGATCACCAGATTTTACCTCCGGAGCCTCTTGGAAGACCAAAATTCATCTGATTCAGTTGAAATTTGGTACGTGGTGTTAATATATGGTCTCAAATACCAATGCAGAAATTGGTCGAAATCGGTTCATTAATGTATATAGCCCCCATATAAACCGATCACCAGATTCGACCTCCGGAGTCTCTTGGAAGAGCAAATTCATCCGATTCGGTTGAAATTTGGTACGTGATGTTAGTATATTGTAACCAAAAACCACACAGGAATTGGTTCATATCAGTCCATATTTATATATAGCCCCCATATGAACCAATCCCCAGATTTGACTTCCGGAGCCTCTTGGAGGAGCAAAATTCATCCGATTCGGTTGAAATTTGGTATGTGGTTTTAGTATATGGTCTCTGACAACCATGCAGGAATTGGTTCATATCAGTCCATAATTATATATAGCCCCCATATAAACCGATACCGAGATTTGGTTTTGGAGCCTCTTGGAGGAACAAATTTCATCCGAGTCAGTTGAAATTTGGCACATTGTACTAGTATATGGCCGTTAACAATCATGCCTGACTAGCTCCATATGGGGGAGGGTACATAAGATTCGGCCTGGCCGAACTTACGGCCGTATATACTTGCGTTTTATACCCTAAACCACAAAGTGGTCAGGGTATAATAAGTTTGATCGGCCAAAAAATGTGCCTACCAGAAATATTGATTTTAAACCCCATAAAATATATACCGATCGACTCAGAATCAACTCCCGAGTCGATCTAGCGCTTGGTGTCCGTCCGTCCGTCTGTCCATGTATTTGTTGTTCACAGGATTCCGGTCGCAATTATTAGCCGATTTGGATAAAATTTGGTACAGGGTGGTTTTTGAGCACAAGGACGAACGCTATTGAATTTGGAAGAAATCGGATCAAATTTAGATATAGCTCCCATATATATGTATCGCCCGATTTCGACAAAGGGAGTCACGTTGCGCTTTGTTACAAACCGATCGTCATCAAATTTTGCGCATAGTAAACTTTTTCATCACCCTTTAAGTCTGCAAAATTTCATCGAAATCGGTTCAGATTTAGATATAGCTCCCATATATATGTATCGCCCGATTTTGCCAAATTTGGCCATAAAAACCTTATTTATTAAGCGATCTTACTCAAACTTGGCTTACTCTAATCTTTTATGGTATTGACAATATGTGCCAAAAATAATCGAAATCTGTTTAGATTTAGATATAGCTCCCATATATATGTATCGCCCGATTTTGCCAAATTTGGCCGTAAGACCCTTATTTATCAACCGATAGTACTCAAAGTTGGCTACATATAATCTTCTATACGTCTAACTGTACGTGCGCAATTTCATCGAAATCGGTTCAGATTTAGATATAGCTCCCATATATATGTATCGCCCGATTTGGTCAAATTTGGCCGTAAAACCCTTATTTATCAACCGATCGTACTCAAAGTTAGCTAAATGTAATCTTCTATAGCTCTAACTGTATGTGCGAAATTTCATCGAAATCGGTTAAGATATAGATATAGCTTCCATATATATGTATCGCCCGATTTTGCCAAATTTGGCCGTAAAACCCTTATTTATCAACCGGTCGTAACCAAGGTTGGCTAAACGTAATCTTCTATAGCACTAAATGTATGTGCAAAATTTCATCGAAATCGGTTCAAATATAGATATAGCTCCCATATATATGCATCGCCCGATTTTGAAAAATTTGCACCTAATAACCTTATTTTTGACCATAGGGGCCTCATTTATTAACTGATCGTACTCAAATTTTACGCAAAGTGACCTTCTGTGGTATCAATCATACCTGTAAAATATTATACAAATTGGTTCAAATTTAGATATAGGTCCCATATATATGCATCGCTCGACTTTGTCATATTTGGTCATAATACTCTTATTTATTAACCTATGTTATTCAAATTTTGATGTACTAGCTGATCGTATTTAGACTTACATGTAGCTCTTACATAAATATCTTGCCTTATTTGCAGAAATTTGGATTTATTACCCATAACTAATTGACCGATTTCCTCTTTTTTTGATAATGGAATCAATATTAGTGGCATACTAACTCTTTTGGTGCCAAATAAACTATAGCTCCTAATATTAGACATTTCTGCTCAGATTGTGACAAGACACTCATAAACATGTACCCACCTTTATGTTCTCCAAAACCTATACCAATGATACCCCACAAATGCTTATGTTTACTAATTCAGTAGGGGTAGTTTAGGGTATGATATAGTCGGCCCCGCCCGACTTTCTACTTTACTCACTTGTTTTTAATTGTTTTTATAGAAATTTTATTTTTAAAGAAAATCTTGTCAACATTTTATTTTTAGAGAAAATTTTGTCACACTTTGTTTTTATAGAAAATTTTTTTTAGAGAAAATTTTGTCACACTTTGTTTTTATAGAAAATTTTGTCATGATTTTGTTTTTTAGAAAATTTTGTCAAAATTTTATTTTTATTGAAAACTTTGTCAAAATTTTGTTTTTTTTTTGGAAATTTTTTTTCAAAATTTTATTTTTATAGAAAATGTTGTCAAAATATTATTTTTATAGAAAATTTTGTTAAAATTTTATTTTTATAGAAAACTTTGTCAAAATTTTATTTTTATAGCAAATTTTATTAAATTTTGTGAAAATTTGATTTTTATAGAAAATTTAGCCAAATTTTATTATTATAGAAAATTTTGTCGAATTTTGCTAATATTTTATTTTTATAGAAAATTTTGTCCAAATTTTATTTTTAGAGAAATTTGACATTTTATTATCATAGGAAAATAAATAAGAGTATTATGGCCAAATTTGCCAACATCGATTTGTTCCAAATTCAATAGCGTCAGTCCTTGTGACGCCGTGTACCAAAGTTAATCGAAATCGCTTAAGAAATACGACCGCAATCCAAAGCTAATCGAAATCGGTTAATAAATGCGACCGGAATACATGGACATATGGACGGACGAACCAAGGTTTAGAGCGACTCTGGAGGTGATTCAGAGACGATCGCTATATATTTTATAGGGTCTAAAATCAATATTTGTGGTAGGCACATTTTTTAGCAGATCAAAGTTATTATACACTGACCACTATGTGGTTTTGGGGTATAAAAAGTAAGGAAAATTTTGAAAAAGTAAATATTTTATCGCAATTTCTCAGTCTATTGGGAAATGGATTTGCACATTTTTCACATATTTTTGTGTTGGAAATTTATATTATATTATTTATGTTTACAGATTTTTATATACAGTAAACTTTAGAAAATGTATTTATGTTAGATTAGGTTAGGTTAAAGTGGCAGCCCGATTAAATTTCAGGCTCACTTAGACTATTCAGTCCATTGTGATACCACATTTATGTTTTATTTGTATTTATGTTTTGGGGAAAACTGCGTAAAATAGCGTATTTTTATATGATACGTCAACAAATTATTGTGAAGTGAAAATTACGTCCATTTGTAGAAGATAATTTTTGGATGTACAATAAAAGCAATGACTTAGGAAAACTTCCAATTTTTTGCTGGGATATGTTTGGTAGATTGAAATGGATCATCAAAAATCTTAATAGACCCAATCTTGAATATCTCTTTGGCTGTTGTCAAATCAAGTCAAGTCAGATATTCTTATATGTTTTATTTAATTATTTTTGCCTTTTTTATTTTTGTCATTTTACAAATGTAGTGAAGCGATAAGAACTGTTGTTTGTTATTCATTAATCACACATTTAATGAAGTTTTCATTAGCTTGATTTATTATAGCTGGATTTATATTCAATTGTAAAAATCAACCACGAACATATGTACTCAAATGACCATAAAAAATATATTGAAGAGATGAACAATGAAATTGCCAACACATAAAAAATATTTTTAATTTCAAACAGATGCTCAACAATAACAAAATATGTCGCAAAACTGGCTATAGTGAAACTCAAGCAAAAAGTTTTAATGAACAAATGTACACAAAAGCAAAAATGGATCACGACCATGGTTGCCACTCGAGCCACAAATAATCTACCAAAATTTGGAGAAAACCTTATCAAACACCAACCAAAAATCTTTAATTCTATATAAATATTGTCAAAATTTTATTCCTATAGAAAATTTTACCAAAATTTTATTTCTATAGAAAATTTTGCGAACTTTTTTTCTATAGAAAATTGTTTCAAAATTTTATTTCAATCGAAAATTTTTTCAAAATTTTGTTTCAATCGAAAATTTTCTCAAAATTGTATTTCTATAGAAAATTTTGTCAAAATTTTATTTCTATAGAAAATTTTGCCAAAATTGTTTCTATAGAAAACTTTGTTAAAATTTTATTTCTACAGAAAATTTTGTCAAAATTTTATTTCTATAGAAAATTGTGGCAAAATTTTATTTCAATCGAAAATTTTGTCAAAATTTTATTTCTCTAGAAAATTTTTGTAAAATTTTATTTCACTCGAAAATTTAGTCAAAATTTTATTTCTATAGAAAATTTGGTCCAAATGTTATTTCTATAGAAAATTTTGTAAAAGTTTTTTTCTATAGAAAATTTTGCCAAAATTTTTTTCTATAGAAAATTTTGCTAAAATTTTATTTCTAATGAAAATTTTATCAAAATTTTTTTCTATAGAGAATTTTTACAAGATTTAATTTCTATAGAAAATGTTGCCAAATTTTTTTTGGAAAATTTTGCTAAAATTTTATTTCAATGGAAAATTTTGTCAACATTTTATTTCTAATAAAATTTTTTCATAATTTTATTTCTTAGAAAATTTTTTCAAAATGTTATTTCTATATAAAATTTTGGCAAAAGTTTATTTTTATAGGAAATTTGTCAAACTGTTATTTCTACAGAAAAAAATTATCAAAATTTTAGTTCTACAGAATATTTTGTCAAAAGTTTATTTCGTTAGAAATTTTTGTCAACATTTTATTTCTGTAGAAAATTTTGTAAAAATGTTATTTCTATAGAAAATTTCTATAGAAAATGTTGTCATATTTTTTTTCTATAGAGAATTTTGTCAAGATTTTATTTGTATAGAAAATTTTGCCAACTTGTTTTGAAAATTTTGCTAAAATTTTATTTCAATGGAAAATTGTGTCAACATTTTATTTCTATATAAACTTTAGTCAAACTTTTATTTCTATAGGAAATTTTGTCAAAATTTTATTTCTATAGAAAATTTTTTCATTTTATTTCAATCGAAAATTTCCTCAAAATTGTATTTCTATAGAAATTTTTGCCAATTTTTTTTTGAAAATTTTGCTCAAATTTTATTTCAATGGAAAATTGTGTCAACATTTTATTTCTATATAAACTTTTGTCAAACTTTTATTTCTATAGAAAATTTTGTCAACATTTTATTTCTATAGAAAATTTTGTCAAAATTTTATTTCAAAAAAAATTTTTTTCATTTTATTTTAATCGAAAATTTCCTCAAAATTGTATTTCTATAGAAAATTTTGTCAATACTTTACTTCTATAGAAAATTTTGTCAACATTTTATTTCTATAGAAATTTTTGCCAAAATTTTTTTTCTATAGAATATTTTGTCAAAATTTTATTTCTATAGAAAACTTTGTCAAAATTTTATTTCTATAGAAAATTTTGTCAAAATTTGATTTCTATAGAAAATTTTGCCAAAATTTTATTTCTTTAGAAAATTTTGTTAAATTTTCTTTAGCAAATTTTGTCAAAATTTTTTTGAAAATTTTGCTAAAATTTTATTTCAATGGAAAATTTTGTCAACATTTTATTTCTATATAAAATTTTGTCAAATTTTATTTCTTAGAAAATTTTTTCAAAATGTTATTTCTATATAAATTTTAGCAAAAGTTTCTTTTTATAGGAAATTTGTCGATCAGTTATTGCTACAGAAACTATTATCAAAATTTTAGTTCTACAGAAAATTTTTTCAAAAGTTTATTTCTTTAGAAATTTTTGTCAAAATTTTATTTCTGTAGAAAATTTTGTAAAAATGTTATTTCTGTAGAAAATTTTGTCAAACTTTTATTTCTCTAGAAAATTTTGTCAACATTTTATTTCTATAGAAAATTTTTCAAAATCTTTTTCTATAGAGAATTTTATAAAGATTTTATTTGTATAGAAAATTTTGCCAATTTTTTTTTTTTTTTTTTTGAAAATTTTGCTAAAATGTTATTTCGATGGAAAATTGTGTCAACATTTTATTTCTATATAAACTTTTGTCATAATTTTATTTCTTAGAACATTTTTTCTAAATGCTATTTCTATGTAAAATTTGGCAAAATTTATTTTTATAGGAGATTTGTCAAACTGTTATTTCTACAGAAAATATTATCAAAATTTTAATTCTACAGAAAATTTTGTCAAAAAATTTTTCCTTTAGAAATTTTTGTCAAAATGTTATTTCTGAAGAAAATTTTGTAAAAATGTTATTTCTGTAGAAAATTTTGCCAAACTTTTATTTCTCTAGAAAATTTTGTCAAAATTTTATTTCTACAGAAAATTTTGTCAAAATTTTTTTCTATAGAGAATTTTATCAAGATTTTACGTGTATAAAAAATTTTGCCAATTTTTTTTTTGAAAATTTTGCTAAAATTTAATTTCAATGGAAAATTGTGTCAATATTTTATTTCTATATTAACTTTTGTCATAATTTTATTTCTTAGAACATTTTTTCAAAATGTTATTTCTATGTAAAATTTTGGCAAAAGTTTACTTTTATAGGAGATTGTTCAAACTGTTATTTCTACAGAAAATATTATCAAAATTTTAGTTCTACAGAAAATTTTGTCAAAAATTTTTCCTTTAGAAATTTTTGTCAAAATGTTATTTCTGAAGAAAATTTTGTCAAACTTTTATTTCTATAGAAAATGTTGTCAAAATTATATTTCTATAGAAAATTTTGTCAACTTTTTATTTCTATAGAAAATTTTTTCAAAATTTTATTTCAATGGAAAATTTTCTCAAAATTGTATTTCTAGAGAGAATTTTATCAAGTTTTTTTTGTATAGAAAATTTTGCGATTTTTTTTTAAATTTTGCTAAAATTTTATTTCAATGAAAAATTGTGTCAACATTTTATTTCTATATAAGCTTTTGTCATAATTTTATTTCTTAGAAAATTTTGACAATTTTTTTTTCTATAGAAAATTTTGTCAACAGTTTATTTCTATAGAACATTTTGTCATAATTTTATTTCATTAGAAATTTTTGTCAAAATTTTATTTCTCTAGAAAATTTTTTCAAAATTTTATTTCTATAGAAAATTTTTTCAAAATTTTATTTCAATCGAAAATTTTCTCAAAATTGTATTTCTATAGAATATTTTGTCAAGATTTTATTTCTATAAAAAACTTTGTCAAAATTTAATGTCTGTAGAAAATTTTGTCAAAATTTTATTTCTATAGAAAACTTTGTCAAAATTTTATTTCCAAAAAAAAAAAAATTGTCAAAATTTTATTTCTATAAAAAATTTTGTTATAATTTTATTTCTATACAAAAAAGAGGAATATTTTGAAAAATCTACCAAAACCTCAAGAATTCTATCAATCTACGAAGCAGCGAAATGCCTGTCATTTTTGGGAGAATTCTACCAACTGTGGCAACCGTGATCATGACAGAAAAAAACATGGATTTTTTTTTTCAAGACAAAACAAAAATATGTGGAGTAAATATGCCCCTCTTCACCGAAAAATGTACATACTTGCCAAATGGCCCATTAAAGAAATTGTTAGTGACAAAAAAAGTAAAGTCGTTATAAAAAATTGCTGGTGATGAAAAAAACTAAATCGATCACTAAACGTTGTGCATGCGCCTCTGTGGCAAAACTGATGAAACGATTGCATTGACTTAGACTTAGTCGCATATGTCTACATGCTGCTAACAGAAAAACAAACCGTCTTTGAATATTAAAACTTTACTTGACCCATGGTGATCTCATCGTCAAATATGATCTCCCACATTGACAAATTTGATATTGGTCGTCGTTACAGTTTTTCTTGCGAATTAAAATCAATTACGCCTCAGACGCTTTTGTGCAATGTAACCAAGACATTGGATATCAGCAAACATGAATTTAATTTTGAAAATGAAGTCATTACAGTGTTGGTAAAGGTCTTTGAAAATGGTGTCAATTTATGAAGGTTTTTTAATCGTATTTAATTAATAAAATTCACAGAAAAATTGTGCCTAATGGCTTTATTATAGTAAAGATGGTAACGTCAAATTTAAAAAATTTTTCTCATTTTATATACAAAAAAACATCTTTTGTTATTGCCTTCACGGTTGCCACTCGTCTCATAACTAATCTACCAAACTTAGGGGACTAACTAATCTTCCAAATTTTGACAGAATTTTATAGAAATACAATTTTGACAAAATTTTCTATAGAAAACAATTTTAAATTTTGCCAAAATTTTATTTCTACAGACATTTTTATGAAAATTTTATTTCTATAGAAAATTTTGTCAAAATTTCATTTATATAGAAAATTTTCTTAAAATTTTATTTCTATAGAAATTTTTTCCAAAATTTTATTTCTATAGAAAATTTTGTCAAAATATTATTCCTATAGAAAGTTTTGTCAATATTTTATTCCTATAGAAAATTTTTTCAAATTTTTATTTCTCTTGAATATTTTAAGTTTCGTTAAAAATTCGTCAAATAATGATAACACACAGAATTCAAAGCAGTGCAGATGCCATCCACATAAGCGATGGGGATTTTTTACTTCATTTTAGGAATAATGGGATTGTAAAATTTTAGATTTCCCTTTTTACATTTGTTTATGTGGTTTAATATAAACACTGAATGAATCCCTTCCTATTGGCGACAAAGTTTTGGGTATCTTTTGCAATTTATTTCTAGAGAAAATTTTGTCAAAGATTTAATTTTATCAAAAAAGAAATTCCAAAAATATATTTCAATAGAAAATTTTATTTCTATAAAAATTTTTCTAAAAATTTCATTTCTATAATTTTTTTTTTTTTTTTTTAAATTTTATTTCTATAAAAATTTTTCTAAAAATTTTATATCTATAGAAATTTTTTTAAAAATTTTATTTCTCTAGAAACTTTTGTCAAAACTTTATTTCTTTAGAACATTTTATTGCTATAGTTTTCTTAAAATTTTATTTCTATAGAAAATTTTGTCAAAATGTTATTTCTATAGAAAATTTTGTCAAAATTTTATTTCTATGGAAAATTTTGTCAAAATTTTATTTCTGTAGAAATTTTTGTAAAAATTTTATTTCTATAGAAAATTTTGTCAAAATTTTATTTCTATAAAAAATTTTGTCAAAATGTTATTTCTATAGAAAATTTTGTCAAAATTTTATTTCTATAGAAAATTTTGTCAAGATTTTATTTCTATAGAAAATTTTGTCAAAATTTTATTTCAATAGAAAATTTTGTCAAAATTTTATTTCTATGGAAAAATTTTTCAAACTTTTATTTCTATAGAAATCTTTGTAAAAATTTTATATACATAGAAACATTTCGTCAAAAATTTTATTTCTGTAGAATATTTCATCAAAATTTTATTTCAACAGAGATTTATCTCACAATTTTATATTTTTATAGAAAGTGTTCTCAAAATTTTACTACTATAGAAAAATGTCTCAAAATTCTTTTCTATAGAAAATTTTGTAAAAATTTTATTTCTATATAAAATTTTGTCAAAATTTTATTTCTATAGAAAGTTTTCTTAAAATTGTGTTTCTATAGAAAATTTTGTCTAAATTTTATCTCAAAAGAAAATTTCGTCAAAATTCTATTTCTATAAAAAATTTGGTCAAAATATAATTTTTATAGTAAAATTTTTTATAGAAAATTTTGCCAAAATTTTATTCCTATAGAAAAATTTTTCAAACTTTTATTTCTATAGAAATATTTGTAAAAATTTTATATACATAGAAACATTTCGTCAAAAATTTTATTTCTGTAGAATATTTCATCAAAATTTTATTTCAACAGAGATTTATCTCACAATTTTATATTTTTATAGAAAGTGTTCTCAAAATTTTACTACTATAGAAAAATGTCTCAAAATTCTTTTCTATAGAAAATTTTGTCAAAATTTTATTTCTATAGAAAATTTTGTCAAAACTTTATTTTTATAGAAAGTTTTCTTAAAATTGTGTTTCTATAAAAAATGTTGTCTAAATTTTATATCAAAAGAAAATTTCGTCAAAATTCTATTTCTATCAAAAATTTGGTCAAAATATTATTTTTATAGTAAAATTTAGTCAAAACGTTTTTTTTTATAGAAAATTTTGCTAAAATTTTATTCCTATAGAAAAATTTTTCAAAAATTGTTTTCTATAAAAATTTTTGTCAAAATTTAATTTCTATAGAAACATTTCGTCAAAAATTTTATTTCTGTAGAATATTTCATCAAAAATTTTATTTCAACAGAGATTATTATAAAAAGTGTTCTCAAAATTTTATTTCTATAGAAAAATGACTCAAAATTTTATTTCTATAGAAAATTTTGTCAAAATTTTATTTCTATAGATATAAAAGTTTTAATCTTAAAAAGAAATTCTGAAACTTTTATTTCTATAGAAAATTTTATTTCTACAAAAATTTTTCTAAAAATTTTATTTCTACAAACATTTTTCTAAAAATGTTATATCTATAGAACATATTTTTCAAAATTTTATTTCTCTAGAAAATTTTGTCAAAATTTTATTTCTTTAGAAAATTTTGTCAAAGCTTTATTTGTAAGGATTTTTTTTTGTTAAAATTTTATTTCTATAGAAAAAAATGTTAATTTTATTTCTATAATTTTCTTAAAATTTTATTTCTATAAAAAATTTCGTCAAAATTTAATTTCTATAGAAAATTTTGTCAAATTTTATTTCTATAGAAAATTCTGTCAAAATTTTATTTCTATAGAAAAAATTATTAATGTTTTTTTTGAAGAAAAAATTATTAAAATTTTATTTCTATAGAAAAAAATTTATTTCCATAGAAAATTTTGTCAAAATTTTATTTCTATAGAAAAAAATTTATTTCTATAGAAAATTTTGTCAAAATTTTATTTCTTTTTCTATCAACAATTTTCTAAGAATTTTATTTCTATAGTATACTTTTCGTAAAATTTTATTTCTATACAAATGTTGTTTCTATTTCTCAAAATGTTGTTTCTATTGACATTTTTTGTAAAAATTTTATTTTATAAAAATGTTTGTCAAGATTTTTCTATATAAAATTTTGTCAAATTTTTATACCCTCCACCATAGGATGGGGGGTATACTAACTATGTCATTCCGTTTGTAACACATCGAAATATTGCTCTAAGACCCCATAAAGTATATATATTCTGGGTCGTGGTGAACTTCTGAGTCGATCTAATCATGTCCGTCCGTCCGTCCGTCCTTCCGTCTGTTGAAATCACACTAACTTCCGAACGAAACAAGTTATCGACTTCAAACTTGGCACAAGTAGTTGTTATTGATGTAGGTCGGATGGCATTGCAAATGGGCCATATCGGTCCACTTTTACGTATAGCCCCCAAATAAACGGACCCCATATTTGGCTCTATAAGTGTAGCATATTTCATCCGATCTGGCTGAAATTTGGTACATGGTATTATTATATGGTCTCTAACAACCATGCAAAAATTGGTCCATATCGATCCATAATTATATATAGCCCTCTTATAAACCGATCCCCCGATTTGGCTTGCGGAGCCTCTAGGAGGAGCAAAATTCATCCGATCCAGTTGAAATTTGGAACGTGGTGTTAGTATGTGGTCACTAACAAACATGCAAGAATTGGTCTATATCGGTCCATAAATATATATATAGGCCCCATATAAATCAATCCCCAGATTTGATCTCCGGAACCTCTTGGAGGAGCAAAGTTCATCCGATTCGGTTGAAATTTGGTACGTGGTGTTATATGGTCTCTAACAACCATGCAAAAATTGGTCCATATCGGTCCATAATTATATATATCCCCCATATAAACCGTTCGCCAGATTTGATCTACGGAGCCTCTTGGAGAAGCAAAATTCATCCGATCCGGGTGAGATGTGCAACGTGGTGTTAGTATATGGGCGCTACTAACCATGCCAAAATTGGGCCATATAGGTCTATAGTTATATATAGCCGATCCCCAATCACACAAAAATTGGTCCGTATCAGTTCATAATCATGGTTGCCACTCGAGCCAAAAATAATCTACCAAAATTTTATTTCTATAGAAAATTTTGTCAACATTTTATTTTTATGGAAAATTTTGTCAAAATTTTATTTCTATAGAAAATTTTAACATAATTTTATTTCTATAGAAAATTTTGACAAAATTGTATTTCTATAGAAAATTTTGTTAAAATTTTATTTCTACAGAAAATTTTGACAAAATTGTATTTCTATAGAAAATTTTGTTAAAATTTTATTTCTACAGAAAATTTTACTTCTATTGAAAATGTTGTCAAAATTTTATTTCTATAGAAACTTTTATCAAAATTTTATTTCTATAGAAAATTTTGTCAAACTTAATTATATACGTATTTAATCGATCTTTTTTAGTTTAATACATACCACATATGGACTACCTTGCAATTTAGAAGACGGTGTTAGGAAGTTTTAAGATACATTGCATCGGCAAATGATACCGCAACCCAAGTAATTCGATTGTGGATGACAGTCTTCAGTAGAAGTTTCTACGCAATCCATGGTGGAGGGCACATAAGCTTCGGCCTGGCCGTACTTACCCCCGTAAATACTTGTTCTATATAAAATTTTGACAAAACTTTTATCTATACAAAATTTTGTCAAAAGTTTATTTGTATAGAATATTTTGATAAAATTGTATTTCTATAAAAAATGTTGTTTAAATGTTTTTCCTATGGAAAATTTTCTTCAAATTTTATTTCGATAGAAAAATTTCTCAAAATGTTATATCTATAGAAAATGTTATTCCTATAGAAAAATTTCTCAAACATTTATTTCTATAGAAATTTTTGCAAACATTTTATTTCAATAGAAACATTTCGTCAAAAATTTTATTTCTGTAGAATATTTCGTCAAACTTTTATTTCAACAGAGATTTATCCCAAAATTTTATTTTATTATAGAAAATGTTCTCGACATTTTATTTCTATAGAAAATTTTGTCAAAATGTTATTTCTATAGAAAGTTTGTCAAATTTTTTTCTATTGATATAAAGGTTTTAATCTTATTAAAAAATTCTCAAACTTTTATTTCAATACAAAATTTTATATCTACAAAAAATTTTCTAAAAATGTCATTTCTATAAAAATTTTTCTAAAATTTTTATATCTATAGAACATATTTTTCAAAATTTTATTTCTCTAAAAAATTTTGTCAAAATTTTATTTCTTTAGAAAATTTTGTCAAAATTTTATTTTTACGGATTTTTTTTTTTTTGTTAAAATTTTATTTCTGTAGAAAATTTTGTCAAAATTTTATTTCTATAAAAAATTTCATCAAAATTTAATTTCTATAGCAAATTTTGTCAAATTTTATTTCTATAGAAAATTTTGTTTCTATAGAAAATTTTGTCAAAATTTTATTTCTATAGAAAAAATTGTTAATTTTTTTAAGAAACAATTGTTAAAATTTTATTTCTATAGAAAATTTTGTCGAAATTTTAGTTCTATAGAAAAAATTTTATTTCTATAGAAAATTTTGTCAAAATTTATTTCTTTTTCTATCAACAAGTTTCTAAAAATGTTATTTCTATAAAAACTTTTCTTAATATTTTATTTCTATACAAAGTTTTCTCAAAATTTTATTCTTTTGATATAAAGGTTTTAATCTTATTAAAAAATTCTCAAACTTTTATTTCTATACAAAATTTTATATCTACAAAAAATTTTCTAAAAATGTTATTTCTACAAAAATTTTTCTAAAATTTTTATATCTATAGAACATATTTTTCAAAATTTTATTTCTCTAAAAAATTTTGTCAAAATTTTATTTCTTTAGAAAATTTTGTCAAAATTTTATTTTCACGGATTTTTTTGTTAAAATTTTATTTCTATAAAAAATTTCATCAAAATTTAATTTCTATAGAAAATTGTGTCAAAATGTAATTTCTATAGCAAATTTTGTCAAATTTTATTTCTACAGAAAATTTTGTTTCTATAGAAAATTTTGTCAAAATTTTATTTCTATAGAAAAAATTTTTAATTTTTTTAAGAAAAAATTGTTAAAATTTTATTTCTATAGAAAATTTTGTCGAAATTTTAGTTCTATAGAAAAAATTTTATTTCTATAGAAAATTTTGTCAAAACTTATTTCTTTTTCTATCAACAAATTTCTAAAAATGTTATTTCTATAGAGACTTTTCTTAATATTTTATTTCTATACAAAGTTTTCTCCAAATTTTATTTCTATTGACATTTTTTGTAAAAATTTAATTTATAAAAATTTTTGTCAAAATTTTTCTATGTAAAATTTTATCAATTTTTTTCTATGTAAAATTTTGACAAAACTTATATCTATAGAAAATTTTGTCAAAAGTTTATTTCTTCAGAATATTTTGTTAAAATTTTATTTCTATAAAAAATGTTGTTAAAATTTTTTTCCTATGGAAAATTTTGCCAAAATTTTATTTCTATAGAAAATTTTGTCAAAATTATATTTCTATAAAAAATTTTGTCAAAAATGTATTTCTGTAGAAAGTTTTCTTCACATTTTATTTCGATAGAAAAGTTTCTCAAAATTTTACATCTATAGAAAATAGAAAGATCGAATAAAATCAAAATTTCTAATCTATAGAAAATTTCGTCAAAATTTTATTTCTGTAGAAATTTTTGTCAAAATTTTATTTCTTTAGAAAATTTTGTCAAAGTTTTATTTCTATAGAAAATTTTGTCAACATTTTATTTCTATTGAAAATTTTTTTAGAATTTTATTTCTATAAAAAAAATTTCAAAATTTTATTTCTATAGGAAATATTCTCAAAATGTTATTCCTAAATATAGACACATTTCTCAAAATTTTATTTCTATATTAAAATTGTATTTCAAGATTTTGCTTCTGTGGAAAATTTTCTCAAAATTTTGTTGAGAGCTATGTTTTGCAAAATCTACCAAAAAACCTAGAATCGTACCAATCTATCAAAGAGTAACAACTTTACCATGTTTGGTAGAATTCTACCAACTGTGGCAACCATGCTCCTGAGTCGATGTAGTCCAGTCAGTCTGTCCGCCCTTCCGTCGGTCTGTGAACACATTTTTGTAATCGAAATCGAGATCGGCTTCAAATTTAGCACAAGAATGTTTTTGGGTCAGAATAGAACCATATTTCTTATAGAAGAAATCGATTCAGATTTATATATAGCTCCCATATATATCCTTCGCCTGAGATACACAAATATAAGCAAATGAGCTCAAAATAGCGCTATAAAATTTTGTACTGGGAGAATAATTACCATTCTATCTATGCATGTATAATTTGCTCAAAATCAGTTCAGATTTAGATATACGTCTCATATATCTTTCGCCCGATATGTACTTATATGGCTCTAGAAAGCAGAGTTTGATCCTGATTTGTTTTAAATTTTGCGCAAGAAGTACAAAATGATAGTGTAGTAAAGTTTGACAAATTTAGTTGACATCGGTTCAGATTTAGATGTAGCTCCCATATATATTTATTATTTTTCCCATAACCTCTAAGAAACATTAATGATACGCTAATGTTACTTATTAAAGTTACCAAAGAACCAGCTAAGGTACAAAATCTTCCACAACCACCATTCTCCACTAATCGATGATCGATCGTGGGTGATACTTAATATCGTGTCAAACAAATGTGTAACCACTTGTAGATATTATTACACCTTGTTTGGAATTATAAATTTACATATGCCATTAAATGTTTGTCTATATTCTATTGTATAACCCATAAATGAAACCCACATTAAAAAAATCTATAGTAGGTGAGAAAATTAATTATATTATTACAAATTTTGAGTATGGTCTCCCTTCAAAAGTTATGGGAAATAATAGAGGTCACTTGACTTGACAAGAATCTTTTGTGGAAGTACCTTTTTGTAGGCTATAAAAAAACAAATAATGTTATCAGTAGTTTTAGTATTATTATCATTGTTATTATAAGAAATATTATTTTTTTTATATTTTCTAAATATGGAATTCTTAATGGCCTTTTAAGGAAGTTCAATACGCAGATTATTATTATATTATACGATTTATATTTGCTTAATGGTTTAGTAGCCAGCTAACGAGATTTTTGATTGATTATCCATTGGTTGTTATAAATTTAATTCTCTAGATCATTTGGAGTTGATGAGACTAATAACTGATTAATATTTTGTGGAAATCCATTAACTTCTAAATAGGGTAGAAGGCTAAAATTAATTATGTTTTTAACTTAACCATAAATAAATCATATGCCACGTGTATTTAGCATATCAATGACCATCTAATTATATTCAAATAAAAGAAAAATAAATTATGATGACCCATCAAAAATTAGCCCAGAAAAAACTGCACTGAAAGAAACGCATGCCCAGTTCCAAAGATGACAAAATTTTCTATAGGAATAAAATTGTGACAAAATTTTCTATAGAAATAAAATTTGAAAAAAATTTTCTATAGAAATAAAATTTGAGAAAATTTTCTATAGAAATAACATTTTGGCAAAATTTTCTATAGGAATAAAATTTACCTACCAATAAAATTGGAGAAATTTTTCTATAGAAATAAAATTTTGGCAAAATTTTTTATAGAAATAAAATTTTGACAAAATTTTCCATAATAATAAAATTTGACAAAATTTTCTATAGAAATACAATTTTGAAAAAATTATCTAGAGAAAATTTTGACAAATTTTTTTTATAGAAATAAAATTTTGACAAAATTTTCCATAAAACTAAGAATTTTAAAAAATTTTCTATAAAAATACAATTTTGACAAAAAATTTTATAGAAATAAAATTTTGACAAAATTTTCTATAGAAATAAAATTTTTATAAAATTTTCTATAGAAATAAAATTTTGACAAAATTTTTTATAGAAATAAAATGTTGACAAAATTTTCCATAAAAATAAAAATTAGACAAAATTTTCTATAGAAATACAATTTTGACAAAATTTTCTAGAGATATACAATTTTGACAAAAAATTTTTAAAGAAATAAAATTTTGACAAAATTTTCCATAAAAATAAGAATTTTAAAAAATTTCTTTTATAGAAATACAATTTTGACAAAATTTTTTATAGAAATAAAATTTTGACAAATTTTTCTACAGAAATAACATTTTTGACGAAATTTTCTTTAGAAATAAATTTTCTCAAGAAATTTTCTATAGAAGTAAAAAACGTTTGACAAAATTTTCTATAGAAATAAAGTTTTGACAAAATTTTCTAAAGAAATAAAATTTTTACGAAATTTTCTATAGAAATAAAATTTTGAAACAATTTTCTATAGAAATAAAATTTTGACAAAATTTCCTATAGAAATAAAATTTTGATAAAATTATTACAAAATTTTCTATAATCATCGTTTGAGAAAATTTTCTCAAAATTTTCTATAGAAATAAAATTTTGACGAAATTTTCGATAGAAATAAAATTTTGACAAAATTTTCTATAGAAATAAAATTGTGACAAAATTTTCTATAGAAATAAATATTTGAGAAAATTTTTTATGGAGTTAAAATTTTGAGAACATTGTTTACTGAATTAAAATTTTGAGAAAATTTTCTATAGAAATAAAATTTTGGCAATTTTTTTTGTCTGTAGAAATACAATTTTTCATAAAATTGTCTATATAAATAAAATTTTAACAAAATTTTCTATGGAAATTAAAAGTTGATAAAACTTTCTATAGAAATCAAATTTTGTCAAAATTTCCTATATAAATAAAATTTTGACAAAATTGTCCATAGGAATAATATGTTGACAAAATTTTTTATAGAAATAAGATATTGACAACATTTTCGATAGAAATAAACTTTTGACAAAATTTTCTATAGAAATAAAATTTTGACAAAATTTTCTATAGAAATAAAATTTTTATAAAATTTTCTATAGTAATAAAATTTTGACAACATTTTCTATAGGAATAAAATTTTGTCAAAATTCTCTGTAGAAATAAAATTTTGCCAAAATATTCTACAGAAATGAAATTTTAACAAAATCTAATATATAAAAATAAGTCGAGTTTTCCCTTCCTGACGTTTTAACTCCAGAACGCACGAACCGATTTCCAGGTCTTGGGCTCCATAAGGTTTATAGCAAAGAAAATTCAAGAATAGTTTCAACGGAAAAGTGGGAAAATCTTTTTTTATATACAACGCCATCTCTGATGCAACTCGAGAACGCACGAACCGATTTCCATGGGTTTGCATTCGTTGGAAAGGTCTCGGGCTCTGTGAGATTTATAGCGAATAAAATTCAAGAAAAGTTTAAACGGAAAAGCTGAAAACCCTTTTAATACACTAAAGCACATAGTGGTCAGGGTATAATAAGTTTGATCTGCCAAAAAATGTTCCTAAAAGAAATATACATTTTAGACCCCATAAAATATATACCGATCTACTCAGAATCGCCTCCTGAGTCGATCTAGCGCTTGGTATCCCTCCGTCCGTTTGTCCACGTATTTGTTTTTCACAGGATTCCGGTCGCAATTATTAACCGATTTTGATGAAATTTGGTACAGGGAGTTTTTTGGGCACAAGGACGAACGCTATTGAAATCGGATCAAATTTAGATATAGCTCCCATATATATGTATCGCCCGATTTTGACAAATGGGGTTACGTTGCGCTTTTTTACTAACGGATCGTCGCCAAATTTGGCAAAAAATAATCTTTTTCATCGCCCTCGAAGTCTGCGAAATTTCATCCAAATCGGTTCAGATTTAGATATAGCTCTCATATATAACAGGTTGGCTGATAAGTCCCCAGTCTGACACATAGATGGCGTCGCTAGTATTAAATGCATATTATTTTTATATAGTAACAACCTTCAAATGATTCGTGTCAAAATTTGACGTCTGTAATTTTGTGAGATAGAGCGTCTTTTGTGAAGCAACTTTTGTTATTGTGAAAATGGGAAAAAAGGAATTTCGTGTTTTGTAAAATACTGTTTTCTGAAGGAAAAAAAAATACGGTGGAAGCAAAACCTTGACTTGATAATATGTTTCCAGACTCTGCCCCAGGGAAATCAACAATAATTGATTGGTATGCAAAATTCAAGCGTGGTGAAATGAGCACGGAGGACGGTGAACGCAGTGGACGCCCGAAAGAGGTGGTTACCGACGAAAACATCAAAAAAATTCCACAAAATGATTTTGAATGACCGTAAAATAAAGTTGATCGAGATGGCAGAGGCCTTAAAGATATCAAAGGAACGTGTTGGTCATATCATTCATCAATATTTGGATATGCGGAAGCTCTGTGCAAAATGGGTGCCGCACGAGCTCACATTTGACCAAAAATAACAACGTGTTGATGATTCTGAGCGGTGTTTGCAGCTGTTAACTTGTAATACACCAGAGTTTTTCCGTCGATATGTGACAATGGATGAAACATGGCTCCATCGCTACACTCCTGAGTCCAATTGACTGTCGGCTGAGTGGACAGCGACCGGTGAACCGTCTCCGAAGCATGGAAAGACTCAAAAGTACGCTGGCAAAGTAATGGCCTCTGTTTTTTGGGATGCGCATGGAATAATTTGTATCGATTATCTTGAGAAGGGAAAAACCATCAACAGACACTATTATATGGCGTTATTGGAGCGGTTGAAGGTCGAAATCACGGCAAAACGGCCCCATATGAAGAAGAAAAAGTGTTGTTCCACCAAGCTAACGCACCGTGCCACAAGTCATTAAGAACGATGGCAAAAATTCATGAATTGGGCTTCGAATTGCTTCCCCACCCACCGTATTCTCCAGTCTGGACCCAGCGACTTTTTCTTGTTTTCAGACCTCAAAAGGATGCTCGCAGGGAAAAAATGTAGCTGCAATGAAGAGGTGATCGCCGAAACTGAGGCCTATTTTGAGGCAAAACCGAAGGAGTACTACTAAAATGGTGTCAAAAAATTGGAAGGTCGTTATAATCGTTGTATCGCTCTTGAAGGGAACTATGTTGAATAATAAAAACGAATTTTGACAAAAAATGTGTTTTTCTTTGTTAGACCGGGGACTTATCAGCCAACCTGTTATGTATCGCCCGATTTTCCCAAATTTGGCCACAAAACCCTTATTTATCAAACGATCTTACTCAAAGTTGGCTAAATGTTGGCACTAACTATATGTGCAAAAAATCATCGAAATCGGTTCCGATTTAGCTATAGCTCCCCTATATTTGCATCGCCCGATTTTTCTAAATGTGGCTATAAAACCCTTATTTATCAACCGATAGTACTCAAGGTTGGCCAAATGTAATCTTCTATAGCCCTAATTGTATGTGCAAAATTTCATCCAAATCGGTTCAGATTTAGATATAGCTCTCATACATATGTATCGCCCGATTTTCCCACATCTGGCCATAGAACCCTTATTTATTAACCGATCTTACTAAAAGTTGGCTAGATCCAGTCCTCTATAGTACTAACTATATGTGCAAAATTTCATCGAAATCGATTCAGATGTAGATATAGCTCCCATATATGTATCGCCCGATTTTGAAAAATTCGCTCCTAATAACCTTATGCAAATTGGTTCAGATTTAGATATAGCTTCCATATATATGAATCGCTCGATTTTCCCAAATTTGGCCATAGTACTCTTATTTATTAAACAATGTTACTCAAATTTCAAATTTTGATGTACTAGCCGATCGTTTATATACTTACTTGTACCTCTTACATAAGAATATTGTTCGATTTTTACAAATTTGAATTTATTACCTACACTAATTGAGCGATATTCTCTTTTTTAATAATGGGCTCAATATTGGTGGCATACTAACTCCGTAGATGCAATATCAACTACAGCCAGTGTTGCTAGAAGTAGGGGAAAATCCCTATATGTATGGTTTTTCTAATATTTAGCGTTTTGTAGGGACGTAAAGCCACAATGTAGGGACATTTTCACTCAACACAATTTGAAATAATTTTTACATTTTGGTGGATCTAGAGGAAGAAATTAGAAGCCGACAAGGCTTGATCTTTAACAATGTGTGGTACCACTCGTGCCAAAAAAAATCTAACAAAATTTGAAGATTACCACAAATTACCACAAATCTACCAAACAAATATTTCTATAGAAATTTTTGTCAAAACTTTATTCCTGTAGAAAATGTTGTCAACATTTTATTTCTATAGAAAATTTGGTCAAAATTGTATTTCTATAGAAATTTATTTTTCAAAATATTATTTATATAAAAATTTTTCTCAAAATGTTATTTCTATGCAATTTTTTCTCAAAATTTTATTTCTATACAAAAATTTCTCAACAAAAATTTGTTTATAGAAACTGTTTCCAAAATTTTATTTCTTTTTTTTTGGTAGAATTCTACCAACTGTGGCAACCGTGGTGGTAATACAAATTTATTTTCTAGGTTATATACGTTGCATTTTCATGTTTTAAGGTAATAAAGTACTTAGACCCATTTTTATTTTTGTAATTTTTTTTTTTAATTTAACGAAAAATATTATAGGAAAAATTTGGGAATGTATGGGAAAGTAGGGAACTTTTTTTGTCCTTGTAATGTAAACCGAACATTTTCCCTGGCAACACTGACTATGAGCTATAGTCAGATTGAGAAAAAGCACCCATAAACATGTACCCCTTAATTTTCTTAAATATGCAACTGCGGTTTACTCCCAGACCTATATAAATGTTACCCCACAAATGCTTATGATTAATAATTCAGTAATGGTGGTTTAGGGTATGATATAGTCGGCCCGCCCGACTTTCTGCTTTTCTTATTTGTTAAATGTGAGTTTTACATAATTGATTCTAGGAAACAAATTTTTGTATATTAGTTTGTTTTCATAAAAAAAACTCAACAAATTTATAGACGACTTCATTAATTTTGAAGATTTTTTACTGCTTGGTAGATTAATAGATTTTGAGAAAATTTTCTATAAAAATAAAATTTTGAAAAAATTTTGTATAGATATAAAATTTTGACAAAATTTTCTATAGAAATAACATTTTGACAAAATTTTCTATAGAAATACAATTTTGACAAAATTTTCTATAGATATAAAATTTTGACAACATTTTCTATAGAAATAAAATTTTGACAAAATTTTCTATAGAAATAAAATTTTCTTCAGATATAAAATTTTGAAAACATTTTCTACAAAAATACAATTTTGACAAAATTTTCTACAAAAGTGACATTTTGACAAAATTTTAAATAGAAAAAAAAAATTTACCAACTTTTATGTAGAACAAAAAAAATGTTTGACAAAGTTTTCTGGAGAAATTAAATTTTGAAAAACCTCCATAGAGAACTAAAATGTTGACAGAATGTCTATAGAAATAAAATTTTGAATAAATTTTATGAAGAAATAAAATTTTGACAAAATTTTCTACAGAAATAAAATTTTGACAAAATTTTCTATAGAAATAAAATTTTCTATAGAAGTGAAATTTTAACAAAATATTCTATAGAAGTGAAATTTTAACAAAATATTCTATAGAAATGAAATTTTGACAAAATTTTCTATAGAAATACAATTTTGAAAAAATTTTCTATAGAAAAAGAATTTTTGACAAAATTTTCTATACAAATAAAATTTTGCAAAAATTCTCTACAGGCATAAAGTTTGGAAAAAATTTTCTACAGTAATAAAATAAGAACAAAATTTTGACAAAATTTTCTATAGAAATAAAATTTTGCCAAAATTCTCTACATATATAAAATTTTGACGAAATTTTCTATAGAACTTAAAGTTTGAAAAAGTTTTCGATAGAAATAAAATAAAAATAAAATTTTGACAAAATTTTCTATAGAACTTAAATGTTGACAAAATTTTCTAAAGAACTAAAATTTTGACAAAATTTTCTATAGAAATAAAGTTTTGACAAAATTTTTATTGCTAGGTAACTTAGGTGGCAGCCCGATGTATCAGGCTAACTTAGACTTAGCCCATTGTGATACCACAATGGTGAACTTCTCTGTTATCACTGAGTGCTGCCCAATTCCATGTTAATTAAGCTCAATGACAAGAGATCTCCTTTTTATAGCCGAGTCCGAACGGCATTCCACATTCCAGTGAAACCACTTAGAGAAACTTTGAAACCCTCAGAAATGTCACCAGCATTACTGAGGTGGGATAATCCTCCGCTGAAAAACTTTTTGGTGTTCGATCGAAGCAAGAATCGAATCCACGACCATGTGTATGCAAGGCGGGCATGATAGCCATTGCACCACTGTGGTTAGGTAAAGTTTTACTCAATTTTTATTTCTGTAAAAGGTTTTCTCAAAGTTTTATTTCTTTTGACATTTTTTGTAAAAATTTTATTTTTAAAAAAATTTTTGTCAAAATTTTACTTTTAATAGAATTTTGTTGTCGAAATTGTATTTCTATAGAATTGTTTGTCAAAATTGTATTCCTATGTCAATTTTATCAAAATTTTAATTCTCTACAAATTTTTGTCAACATTTTTTTTTAAAGAAAATTTTGTCAAAACTTTATTTCTAAAGAAAATTTTGTCAAAATTTTATTTTTAAAGAAAATTTTTGTCAAAATTTTATTTCTAAAGAAAATCAAAATTGTATTCTTATGTCAAAATTTTAATTCTATAGACGATTTTGTCAACATTTGATTTCTATAGAAAATTTTGTCAAAATTTGATTTATATAGCAAATTTTATCAAAATTTGGTTTCTATAGAAAATTTTGTCAAAGTTTTATGTCTATAGGAAATTTTGCCAAGTTTTGATATATCTAGAAAATTGTACCAATATTATAATTCTCTAGAAATTTTTGCCAACATTTTGTTTCTAAAGAAAATTTTGTCAAAATTTTATTTCTAAAGAAAACTTTGTCAAGATTTTATTTCTAAAGAAAATTTTTGTCAAAGTTTTATTTCTAAAGAAAATTTTTGTCAAAATTTTATTTCTATAGAAACTTTTCTCAAAAATTTTATTTCTATAGAATTTTTTTGTCAAAATTGTATTCCTATGTCAAAATTTTAATTCTATAGAAAATTTTTTCAAAATTTGATTTCTATAGAAAATTTTATCAAAGCTTTATTTTTATAGGAAATTTTGCCAAGTTTTTATATATTTAGCAAATTGTGTCAAAATTTTAATTCTCTAGAAATTTTTAAAGAAAATATTGTCAAAATTTTATTTCTAAAGAAAATTTTGTCAAAATTTTGTTTCTAAAGAAAATTTTTGTCAAAATTTTATTTCTAAAGAAATTTTTGTCAAAATTTTATTTCTAAAGAAAATTTTGTCAATATTTTATTTCTATAGAAACATTTCTCAAAAATTTTATTTTTTATAGAATTTTGTTGTCGAAATTTTTTGTCAAAATTGTATTCCTATGTCAAAATTTTAATTCTATAGAAAATTTTATCAAAATTTGATTACTATAGAGAATTTTATCAAAATTTGATTTCTATGGGAAATTTTGACAATGCTTTATTTGTATAGGAAATTTTTTCCAAGTTTTTATATATCTAGCAAATTGTGTCAAAATTTTAGTTCTCTAGAAATTTTTGCCAAAATTTTGTTTCTAAAGAAAATATTTTCAAAATTTTGTTTCTAAAGAAAATTTTGTCAAAATTTTGTTTCTAAAGAAAATTTTTGTCAAAATTTTATTTCTATAGAAACTTTTCTCAAAAATGTTATTTTTATAGAATTTTGTTGTCGAAATTTTATTTCTATAGAATTTTTTGTCAAAATTGTATTCCTATGTCAACATTTTAATTTTATAGAAAATTTTGTCAAAATTTGATTTCTATAGAAAATTTTATCAAAATTTGATTTCTATAGAAAATTTTGTCAAAGTTTTATTTCCTTAGGAAATTTTGCCATGTTTTGATATATATAGAAAATTGTGTCAAAATTTTAATTCTCTAGAAATTTTTGCCAACATTTTATTTCTAAAGAAAATTTTGTCAAAATTTTATTTCTAAAGAAAATTTTGTCAAAATTTTATTTCTAAAGAAAATTTTGTCAAAATTTTATTTCTAAAGAAAATTATGTCCAACTATTATTTCTATAGAAACTTTTCTCAAAAATTTTATTTCTACAGTTTGTTTTTGTCAAAGATTTAAATCTATAGAATTTTTTTGTCAAAATTTGATTTCTATAAAAAATTTTTTCAAAGTTAATTTTTATTGTTAAATAATAAGTGCTTTTACCCATTACCTTCTGAACTCGTATAGGTGGTTCCTCGAGATTATTATATTTACCTCGTAAGAGATTATGGAATATATTAAGAATAACTTTTCAATGTTCTCATAAGGTCAACATGAATAGTAGCTATTACCATTTTTGTCAATGAATTGAAATTTTATGAATGAAATAATATTTTTTGCTTTTTTTTGTAATTTGCTTGATTGAAGTTAATCAAATATGTTGCAAGAGATGCGTGGGGAGATTTTTCCGCCGGTAAATGGTTGGAGTTAAGTGTAGATATCAGTGCGAGAGGTTTTTTTTTTTGCCGAATATGGGGGAAACCTGCCAAGACCAAAACAGCAGACCACGCACAATACCGCTACATCCTACACTTGTCTCTGTATCAAAAAGCAAAAAATTTAAAAAAAAAAACCACCAACTCCATTCATTCATTGAGCAATAGCGTTTGGAAATTTAAGTGGCTTAATGTGGTCTCGCAAGTTTTTCATACAGACAATCATTGGCGAATGGCTATACGGACAGACGGACAGGCAATGTCGTCAAAATTCCATAATAAATGGCACGCTCTGAACATATGTTTCTCTTGTGATCAGAGACTATGTTGATCGCGGCAAACTTCCACCTTATTCCACAAACTTGGATCTATGTCAATAGCAGACAATAACTTCACATCTTTGAGTTGGTTGGTTAACATAAACCCTCTTAGCCATTTAACAAAGGCGTTAGGTGTTTACTTCACTAATCATGTGGGAGTTCTTAAAATTGATAAACTTTTTGTTTTTAAGTTATTTATTAGCATCTACCTGATTTCCAAAAAAAAAAGAAACAATTAGAGCCCCAAGATTAAATTTAATTTTCATATTAATTTGTCTAATTAGAGCAATGTGAGACTAAACGTAAGTGTGTGGGGGATTATGGTCATCATTGGATGACATGTCGTCCATGTCCATGGTTACCTTCAGCACGCGCCACTTAATCAAATATGGAAGCAAAAAGATTAGAACTTTGCTTTTTAGTTTTGGTTCGTTAGTAAGATTTTAAAAATCTGTGGATTTGCATTACAAAACCTTTTGGATGTTAGATATTTTAATTGGCACTTCTCCCCCCTCATGCATGTAGTTGAGATTCAAATATCTTTCATGGTTATGGTAATGGCATTTTTGTTCTGCTTAGATTTCCCAATGCTCGTGTAAGATAAATAAGAATGAAATTTTTTGTATGTGTGTATAGGTTAAGTCATTTACTGTTCTTAAAAATTGTTCTTTGTTAACTAGGCTAGGGAATTGGAAAAACTTGTGCACCAATTAATTTAGATAAAAACTAGTAAGGAAAGTCTAATACCATATCAAAGTCGATACCATATCAAATCTGTCGAATGTATTGGGTGCTATTTAAATCTGATTCTGGGTGCTATTTAAATCTTGACAAAATTTGTTAGATTTCTACAAAATCAATTAACTTAAAATTTAAGTCGCCTAAAGCACAATGCTACTAAAATATATTGAAAACATTCAAATCTTGACCAATTTTGAGGGAACTTCGCAAAAGCGTATTTATGATTTATCAGTTGATAGAAAGATATATATGGGAGCTATATCTAAATCTGAACCGATTTCAACTAAATTCAGCACACTTTACGTCACTATTAATTGCACTTCTTGTCCACAATTTAAAGTAAGTCAGGCTTAATTTCTGGTTTCTGGGGCCATATTGGTAGATATCGGATGAAATTTATATATATGAACTATATCTAAGCTATATACAAAATCAATAGAGTTCTATTCTGAACCAAAATAAATATTTGTGTCAACTTTGAAGTCGATTGGACTAAAATTGCGATCTAGATTTTGATCACAAAAATGTTTTCACAGACAGACGGACATGGCTAGATCGACTCAGAGGCCGACATTGAGCAATATTGCCAAAGACACCATATGTCTATTTCGTCTCCTTCTGGGTGTTGCAAACATATGCACTCACTTATAATACCCTGCTCGACAGTATGGCGCAGGGTTTAAACAGTTGAGAAAATTTTCTAAAGAAATAAAATTTTGACAAAATTTCCTAAAGAAATAAAATTTTGACAAAATTTTATATAGAAATAAAATTTTGATAAAATTTTCTAAAGAAATAAAATTTTGTAAAGAAATAAAATTTTGATAAAATTTTCTATAGAAATAAAATTTTGACAATTTTATTTCTAGAGCAATAAAATTATGATAAAGATTTCCATAGAAATAAAATTTTGAAAAAATGTCTATAAGCATAAAATTTATACACAATTTTCCATGGAATAAAATTTAGACAAATTTTTTTTTTGGGAGTAAAGTTTTGGCAAAATTTTGTATAGAAATAAAATTTCGACAACATTTTTTATAGGAATAACATTTTGACAAAAATTTTTATACGAATAAAATGTTGACAAAATTTTCTGTTGGAATAAAATTTTGACAAAATTTTTTTTATAGGAATAAAATTTAGACAAAAATGTTGTATAGGAATACAATTTTGACAAACATTTTTATAGGAATAAAATTTTGACAAAATTTTTATAGGAATACAATTTTGACAAAATTTTTTGTAGGAATAAAATTTTGACAAAAATTTTTATAGGAAAAGGAATAAAATAAATAAAGTAAAAAAAATTGTAAAGGAATAAAATTAAAACAAACAAGTAAGGAAAGTCTAAAGTCGGGCGGGGCCGACTATATTATACCCTGCACCACTTTATAGATCTAAATTTTCGATACCATATCACATCTGTCAAATGTGTTGGGTGCTATATATAAAGATTTGTCCCAAATACATACATTTAAATATCACTCGATTTGGACAGAATTTGATAGACTTTTATAAAATCTATAGACTCAAAATTTAAGTCGGCTAATGGACTAGGGTGGAACACAATGTTAGTAAAAAACAAGTAAGTAAAGTCTAAAGTCGGGCGGAGCCGACTATATTATACCCTTCACCACTATGTAGACAAACATTTGTGTTACCATCTCAACTACTTAAAATTTGCTGGGAGCTATATAAAGATTTGCATTTCCAGATACAAACACTTTTAATGGAAACAATTTTTTGTACTTCTACAAAAACTATAGAATTAAAATTTAAATCGGCTAACGCCCTGGGATGAAACACAATGTTAGTAAAAAACGATACATATGTATTCGAGATATAGGACAATTAGAGTAATATTTACAATTTTGCTACTCAGCAGTGGCGATTTTACAAGGATATTGGTTAGATCTCGCCAAGATATGTGGTCAAGTGTGGGTTGTGATATATTATTTGGTCTAGTCGGGCGACTTGGATCCTTATTTAAAAGTCATCCGTTCTATGGAAATTTTGGCATTGCAGTGTGTAGGATATGACTAAGATATGGGGAAATCATCACAGAATTTTTTGTAAAGTGTGAGAATTTTGGCCATATTTGTATTCTCTGTGGAAACTATCCAGTCAATTGGAGGAAAATCCCATTGAAAATGGGTCTAAAATATGAAACAGTCTACCATATTTGCCCCAACTCTGGTGTACGTATATATGGGAGCTATATACAATCCGAACCGATTTTGACTAAATTTGACATGTATAGTTAGAATAATAATTCTGCTATCTATGCGAAATTTCACGTAAATGGGAGTATAACTTTGGCCCCCTGGTCATATTAGTGCAAATCGGACGGGAGATATATATGGGAGCCATATCTAAATCTGAACCGATTTCAACCAAATTTGGCACAATTGCCTATACTACTAAACGTACTCCTTGTGCGAAATTTGAAGCAAATCACGGCGAAACCCTGGATTTTGAGCCCATATAAGTTCAAATCGGACGAAAGATATATATGGGAGCTATATCTAAATCTAAATCGATTTTGACCATATTCGGCACATACAATAGTATCGTCAAAAGTACCGCTTGTGCAAAATTTGAAGTAAGTCAGGGCAAAACTCTGGCTTTTGTGGCCATATAAGTTCAAATCGGACGAAAGATATATATGGGAGCTATATCTAAATTTGAACCGATTTCAATCAAATTTACCAAGCATTGGTAGAATGTCAATTCTACCCTCTGTGCAAAATTTCACGAAGATCGGTAGTAAACTTTGGCCTCTGTGGTCATATGAGTCTAAATCGGACGAATGATATATATGGGATCTATATCTAAATCTGAACCGATTTGGCTGATATTTTGCAAGATTTTCGAGATTCATAAAATATTTGAATTTACGGTATTTCAAGAAAATCGGTTGATAAACACGCTAACTATGACCACATCGGGGATAAATATATATGGCAGCTATATCTAAATCTGAACCGATTTTTTCCAAAACCAATAGCGATTGTCTCTGTCCCAAAAAATGGCCCTGTGCCAAATTTGAGGACGATCGGACTTAAATTGCGTGCTGTACTTTGTGCACAAAATTACATATACAGACAGACGGACGGACAGACAGACAGACAGACAGACGGACATCGCTAAATCGACTCAGAATTTAATTCTAAGCCGATCGGTATACTAAAAGATGGGTCTATGACCACTATTTCTTGGCGTTACATACAAATGCACCAACACCCTCAAAAAAAATCGCTTCTTTAACATATGTTCCAAACATATTTTGCAGGAAGCACATATATTATTGGATACTGCCGAAACATTAATATGTTTGTTTTATGTGAACATATTATATGTTTGGAAGCATTTTGAGCCCAAAAATATTATATGCTTGGAAGAATTTTTCCCAAAGACGATTGTGCTCATACCCTAACATACTCGCAATTTTCACTTCCACGAAATATTTTAGTTCTTGGCACCTTTTCCTGTAATACAAATAATGTTGAAGAAATTATTCACTTTTATAATTTTTTTAAATTTTACCTTTCGCCTGCACGGAGAATCGAACCGAGGACCATACACACACACTATCCACTGGGCTACGTAGCTGTTATAGTCACCAGTAGATAATTATCGTTATAAGTTACATTTATATAGCATAGTTTGCAGCGCCCACGAGCCCATGCAAACATAACATTATTTAACAGAAACATACATTTGTTTGCCACGTGGAGCAGTGGTTAGCATGTCTGCCTTGCATGCAAAGGGTCGTGGGTTCAATCCCTGCTCCGACCGAACACTTTTTTTTTTTAATTAGATAGGGTCGCGAAAAAAAGTTCATGCAGTCACCCCCCAGTTTTGTAGCATAGTTGAAGACAATTTCAGAACACTAAAGTTTTTTTTTTTCCGTGCACCCTACGACCCCCCGAAATGCAATTTACTGTACTGTGACGTCATTTGAAGTCCGATCGAAAAGAAACGCATATCGTTGTTCATGGTTGATCAGGGGCTATATTTCGTGCATTGGTCATTTTTGACTCCGACGTCAAATTTGAATTTTAATTTTTTTATTTCGCTTCGTATACCCCTATGATGCCCATTTCTTATAACCATTATAAAGATCTTATCAAAATATGAAACTTTTGCTTTGGAAGTATTTAATTATATTCATAAACAAAAAAGTTACAGAGATTTTAAAAAGTCAATAGGTCACCCTACACCATCAAATAGCTTTTGCTGTGTTGTCATGATATCCGATCGAAACCACATGCACATCGTTATTCACATCTACGAAATTAATTTGAAAGGTATTTAATATACACAAACTGTTTATCTGTAAATTTCTAACCGTATCATTGTATACATACTCGTTGTGTGCACTACGGCATTTTCTGCGTTATGCAAAGTTCTTGTGTTTTTGCTTGAACAACTTGAGAGCCTACTGTTTTAAAATCTAACAATCAATCTAACAATAAAAGTAAGTGGTAACGGAATTGTGGAAAATTACGAAGATCGTTATGCTGCTTACACATTGGTTAAATTTCTGCCTTTCAACATCTGACTACGCCGTATTTTTATACCCTCCATCATAGGATGGGGGTATATTAACTTTGTCATTCCGTTTGTAACACATCGAAATATTGCTCTCAGACCCCATAAAGTATATATATTCTGGGTCGTGGTGAAATTCTGAGTCGATCTAAGCATGTCCGTCCGTCCGTCCGTCCGTCCGTCCGTCCGTCTGTTGAAATCACGCTAACTTCCGAACGAAACAAGCTATCGACTTGAAACTTGGCACAAGTAGTTGTTATCGATGTAGGTCGAAAGGTATTGAAAATGGGTCATATCGGTCCACTTTTACGTATAGCCCCCATATAAAGGGACCCTCAGATTTGGTTTGTGGAGCCTCTAAAAGAAGCATATTTCACCCGATCCGGCTGAAATTTGGTATATGGTGTTGGTATATGGTCTCTAACAACCATGCAAAAATTGGTCCACATCGGTCCATAATTATATATAGCCCCCATATAAACCGATCCCCAGATTTGGCTTGTGGAGCCTCTAACAGAAGCATATTTCATCCGATCCGACTGAAATTTGGTATATGGTGTTGGTATATGGTCTCTAACAACCATGCAAAAATTGGTTCCCATCGGTCCATAATTATATATAGCCCCCATATAAACCGATCCCCAGATTTGGCTAGTGGAGCCTCTAAGAGAAGCATATTTCATCCGATCCGGTTGAAATTTGGTACATGGTGTTGGTATATGGTCTCTAACAATCATGCAAAAATTGGTCCACATTGGTCCATAATTATATATAGCCCCCATATAAACCGATCCCCAGATTTTGGCTTGCGGAGCCTCAAAGAGAAGCAAATTTCATCCGATCCGGTTGAAATTTGGTACATGATGTTGGTATATGGTCTCTAACAACCGTGCAAAAATTGGTCCACATCGGTCCATAATTATATATAGCCCCCATATAAACCGATCCCCAGATTTGGCTTGCGAAGTCTCCAAGAGAAGCAAATTTCATCCAATCCGGTTGTAATTTGGAACATGGTGTTAGTATATGATCTTTAACAACCGTGCCAGAATTGGTCCATATCGGTCCATAATTAGATATAGCCCCCATATAAAACATTCTCCAGATTTGACCTCCGGAGCCTCTTGGAGGTGCAAAATTCATCCGATCCGGTTCAAATTAGGAACGTGGTGTTAGTATATGGTCGCTAACAACCATACCAAAATTGGTCCAATCACACAAAAATTGGTCCATATCGGTTCATAATCATGGTTGCCACTAGAGCCAAAATAATCTACCAAAATTTTATTTCTATAGAAAATTTTGTCAAAATTTTATTTCGAGAGAAAATTTTGTTAAAATTTTATTCGGTTCATAATAAAATTTTCATCATTGTCAAAATTTTGTTTCTATAGAAAATTTTGTCAAAAGTTTATTTCTATAGAAAATTTTGTTCAAATTTTATTTCTGTAGAAATTTTTGTCAAAATTTTCTTTCTATAGAAAATTTTGTCAAGATTTTTATTTCTATAAAAAATTTTGTGAAAATTTTATTTCTATAGAAAATTTTGTTAAAATTTTATTTCTGTAGAAAATTTTGTCAAAATTTTAGGTCTACTTTGTCAAACTGAATTATATACGTATTGGATTTGATTTAATATATACCACGTATGGACTTACATACAATTTAGAAGATGGTGTTAAGAGGTTTTAAGATACCTTGCCATCGGCAAGCGTTAGGTTAGGTTATGTAGCAGCCCGATGTATCAGGCTAACTTAGACTATTCAGTCCATTGTGATACCACAGTGGTGAACTTCTCTCTTATCACTGAGTGCTGCCCGATTCCATGTTAAGCTCAATGACAAGGGACCTCCTTTTTATAACCGAGTCCGAACGGCGTTCCACATTGTGGTGAAACCACTTAGAGAAGCTTTGAAACCCTCGGAAATGTAACCAGCATTACTGAGGAGGGATAATCCACCGCTGAAAAACTTTTTGGTGTTCGGTCGTAGCAGGAATCGAACCCACGACCTTGTGTATGCAAGGCGGGCATGCTAACCATTGCACCACGGTGGCTCCGGCAAGCGTTACCGCAACTTAAGTAATTCGATTGTGGATGGCAGTGTTTAGAAGAAGTTTCTACGCAATCCATGATGGAGGGTACATAAGCTTCGGCCTGGCCGAACTTACGGCCGTATATACTTGTTTTTTTTGCGTTTTCTTGTCATTTTCACAATGGTGAGCAATGTTGTCACATGAGTAAATACTTTAAACAAGAAAATATTAGATTAGATTTGAATTTGATTTGAGTACATTTCATGTTTATTAATTGTACAATTTTATTATGCGGCTAACAACTTTTTAGAATTAATTTATAACAAATCCTGTCTAGAATCAAGTTTACTATGTTGTTGGCGACTTTTAATTTTGGATATTATATAACCCAATCGTTTATCGTCTGTAACATGACTAGTAGATTCATTTTTAACACTTGCGGTGCCTGCTTTCTTTAAATATAAAAGGAATTCAATAACTTGATGATTTGTTGGTAATTTAGTTTTGTCGATAACCCGAGCTTCGAATTTCATTTTGTTTTCACTTTTTTCAAATACTATCAACAGCCTTCTCTCACAAAAATATGGACAGACTTAAGAAATCATGTAGCGAAAGTGTTTGTTAGATTTTTTGCTAGAAGAATTTGAGAGCCTACTGTTCTCAAATTGTTCTAGCAAAAACACATGCACTTTGCATAACGCAGAAAATGCCGTAGTGCACACAACGAGTATGTATACAATGATACGGTTAGAAATTTACAGATAAACAGTTTGTGTGTATTAAATACCTTTCAAATTAATTTCGTAGATGTGAATAACGATGTGCATGTGGTTTCGATCGGATATCATGACAACACAGCAAAAGCTATTTGATGGTGTAGGGTGACCTATTGACTTTTTAATATCTCTGTAACTTTTTTGTTTATGAATATAATTAAATACTTCCAAAGCAAAAGTTTCATATTTTGATAAGATCTTTATAATGGTTATAAGAAATGGGCATCATAGGGGTATACGAAGCGAAATAAAAAAATTAAAAATCAAATTTGACGTCGGAGTCAAAAATGACCAATGCACGAAATATAGCCCCTGATCAACCATGAACAACGATATGCGTTTCTTTTCGATCGGACTTCAAATGACGACACAGCACAGTAAATTGTATTTCGGGGGGTCGTAGGGTGCACGGAAAAAAAAAGTTTTCGTGTTCTGAAATTGTCTTCAAATATGCTACAAAACTGGGGGGTGACTGCATCAACTTTTTTTTTTGCCTTAGGCCGTGACCCTACCTAATAAACATACATATATAATTTTATAATATAAACATAAATTTATTTAGGCGTGAACAGTTTTTTACTAGCATTGAACACCATCGCTCTAAAATGCCTCTTATTATACCCTCCATCATAGGATGGGGGTATATTAACTTTGTCATTCCGTTTGTAACACATCGAAATATTGCTCTAAGACCCAATAAAGTATATATATTCTGGGTCGTGGTGAAATTCTGAGTCGATCTAAGCATGTCCGTCCGTCCGTCCGTCTGTTGAAATCACGCTAACTTCCGAACGAAACAAGCTATCGACTTGAAACTTGGCACAAGTAGTTGTTATCGATGTAGGTCGGTTGGTATTGAAAATGGGCCATATCGGTCCACTTTTACGTATAGCCCCCATATAAAGGGACCCTCAGATTTGGCTTGTGGAGCCTCTAACAGAAGCATATTTCATCCGATCCGGCTGAAATTTGGTATATGGTGTTGGTACATGGTCTCTAACAACCACGCAAAAATTGGTCCACATCGGTCCATAATTATATATAGCCCCCATATAAACCGATCCCCAGATTTGGCTTGCGGAACCTAAAAGAGAAGCAAATTTCATCCGATCCGGCTGAAATTTGGTACATGATGTTGGTATATGGTCTTTAACAACCATGCAAAAATTGGTCCATATCGGTCCATAATTGTGGAGCCTCTAAGAGAAGCATATTTCATCCGATCCGGCTGAAATTTGGTACATGGTGTTGGTATAGGTTCTCTAACAATCATGCAAGAATTGGTCCACATCGGTCCATAATTATATATAGCCCCCATATAAACCGATCCCCAGATTTGGCTTGCGGAGCCGCAAGAGAAGCAAATTGCATCCGATCCGGCTGAAATTTGGTACATGATATTGATATATGGTCTCTAACAACCATGCAAAAATTGGTCCTCATCGGTTCATAATTATGTATAGCCCCCATATAAACCGATCCCCAGATTTGGCTTGCGAAGTCTCCAAGAGAAGCAAATTTCATCCAATCCGGTTGTAATTTGGAACATGGTGTTAGTATATGATATATAACAACCGTGCCAGAATTGGTCCATATCGGTCCATAATTATATATAGCCCCCATATAAAACGTTCTCCAGATTTGACCTCCGGAGCCTCTTGGAGGAGCAAAATTCATCCGATCCGGTTCAAATTAGGAACGTGGTGTTAGTATATGGTCGCTAACAACCATACCAAAATTGGTCCAATCACACAAAAATTGGTCCATATCGGTTCATAATCATGGTTGCCACTAGAGCCAAAAATAATCTACCAAAATTTTATTTCTATAGAAAATTTTGTCAAAATTTTATTTCTAGAGAAAATTTTGTTAAAATTTTATTCGGTTCATAATAAAATTTTCATCATTGTCAAAATTTTATTTCTATAGAAATTTTTTTTCAAATTTTATTTCTGTAGAAATATTTGTCAAAATTTTCTTTCTATAGAAAATTTTGTCAAAATTTTTATTTCTATAGAAAATGTTGTGAAAGTTTTATTTCTATAGAAAATTTTGTTAACATTGTATTTCTGTAGAAAATTTTGTCAAAATTGTATGTCTACTTTGTCAAACTGAATTATATACGTATTGGATCGATCTTTTTTGATTTAATATATACCACGTATGGACTTACATACAATTTAGAAGATGGTGTTAGGAGGTTTTAAGATACCTTGTCATCGGCAAGCGTTACCGCAACTTAAGTAATTCGATGGCAGTGTTTAGAAGAAGTTTCTACGCAATCCATGATGGAGGGTACATAAGCTTCGGCCTGGCCGAACTTACGGCCGTATATACTTGTTTTTCTTTAATAATTTATTTTAAAGAAAATAAACTTTTTCAATTGTTTTAGCTGCAAAACTCGAACTTAATGCCCGCTTTTATATTTGAAGGTGTCCGTCAACTCCTCGTGGACTACTTATTAATAAAGAGGAACTAAACTTTGTTTTTATAGATTTTACTGTGTAATTTTTCACTATTTCCTCCTTATTTCATTTTACTGTCCCAACTCTAAAAAGAGTATAGTACCCTTTCGTTATTTTTATGAAGACCCCTGATTTCTTTTAACGAACCAAGAAAAAAAATTGTGCCCACAGTGCCAAAATGATAAACAAAACACATGTCCACACATACATAAAATGCTGCTCTCAGGCGAAAACATATGCTGGTTGGTTTTCAAATGTCTATTCTCTTGGTTCCGAATGTCTATTCTCTTTATTCAAATTAAATAATATTTAGACTTAAGCATATCAATTTTTGGCCTTATCAAAAAACAGTTTTCCGAAACAACATACAAGCGGTTTCACAGAAATTTTTCTCTTTTGATTCTTTCGCTTTGTAATGTTGATATCTTTCGTCAACTCTCTCGGTTTCCATCTCTATTTCTTTCTCTATACTCTCTCTATCGCTTTGAATAAAATATCACAACATATGTATGTTTAGTCGAAATTTGTAAATTTATATATGTTTGCATTCACACATATGATTTTTATGAACATTCATGCCCCAAACATAATTTATCCTAACATATTAACATAGATGTCCCAAACATTTAGTGTTAGTTTAGGAACATCACATGTTTGCACTTAAATATATTGTGTTTTAAAATTTTGCCCGAAACACATTTTGTTTATATCGGAACATATGAAAAACATATTTTTCTAACAGTGAACTTATTATACCCTGTACCACAGTAGTGGTGAAGGGTATAAATATGGGAAACATTTAAATATGAAGCAATCTTAAGGAAACTTCGCAAAAGTTTATTTATGATTTATCGCTCGATATATATGTATTAGAAGTCTAAGAAAATTAGTCATTTTTTTTGAACTATTCGACTAAGCAGTGGCGATTTTACAAGGAAAATGTTGGTATTTTGACCATTTTTGTCGAAATCAGAAAAACATATATATGGGAGCTATATCTAAATCTGAACCGATTTCAACCAAATTTGGCACGCATAGCTACAATGCTCATTCTACTCCCTGTGCAAAATTTCAATTAAATCGGAGTAAAAGATTGGCCTCTGTGGTAATATGAGTGTAAATCGGGCGAAAGCTATATATGTGAGCTATATCTAAATATGAACCGATTTCCACCAAATTTGACACGCATAGCTACAATGCTAGTTCTACTCCCTGTGCAAAATTTCAACTAAATCGGAGCAAAAAATTGGCCTCTGTGGACAAAGGAGTGTAAATCGGGCGAAAGCTATATATGGGAGCTATATCTAAATCTGAACCGATTTGGATGATATTTTGCAAGTTTTTCGAGACTCATAAAATATTGGGATGAACGGAATTTGAGGAAGATCGGTTGATATACACGCCAATTATGACCAGATCGGTGAAAAATATATATGGCAGCTATATCTAAATCTGAACCTATTTTTTCCAAAATCAATAGGGATCGTCTTTGAGCCGAAACAGGACCTCATACCAAATTTTAGGACAATCGGACTAAAACTGCGAGCTGTATTTTGCACACAAAAATACATCAACAGACAGACAGACAGACGGACAGACAGACAGACAGACAGACAGACATCGCTAAATCGACTCAGAATTTAATTCTAAGACGATCGGTATACTAAACGATGGGTCTCAGACTTTCCCTTCTTGGCGTTACATACAAATGCACAAACTTATTACACCCTGTACCACAGTAGTGGTGAAGGGTATAAAAATTATAAGAATATCATTTTGACAAAATTTTCTATAAAAATAAAATTTTGACAAATTTTTTTATAGGAATAAAATTTTGACAACAAAATCCATGGTGATAAAATTTTGCAAAGTTTTCTACTGGAATAAAGTTTTGCCAAAATTTTCTATAAGAAATTTTTTATACCCACCACCATAGAATGGTGACGGGGGTATAATAAGTTTGTCATTCCGTTTGTAACACATCGAAATATCCATTTCCGACTATATAAAGTATATATATTCTTGATCAGGGAGAAATTCTAAGACGATATAACGATGTCCGTCTGTCTGTCTGTCTGTTGTAATCACGCTACAGTCTTCAATAATGAAGCAATCGTGCTGAAATTTTGCACAAACTCGTCTTTTGTCTGCAGGCAGGTCAAGTTCGAAGATGGGCTATATCGGTCCAGGTTTTTATATAGTTCCCATATAAATCGACCTCCCGATTTGGGGTTTTGGGCTTAAAGAAATCGTTGTTTTTATCCAATTTGCCAGAAATTGGAAATCTAGAGGTATTTTATGACCATAAAGAGTTGTACAAAAAATAGTGAGTATCGGTCCATGTTTTGGTATAGCCCCCATATAGACCGATCTCCCGATTTTACTTCTTGGGCTTATAGAAACCGCAGTTTTTATTCAATTTACCTGAAATTGGAAATCTAGAGGTATTGTAGGACTACAAATACGTGTGCCAAAAATTGTGAGGATCGGTCCATGTTTTGGTATGGTCCCCATATAAAACGACCTCCCGATTTGGGGTCTTGGGCTTATAGAAACTGTAGTTTTTATCAAATTTGTCTGAAATTTGAAATCTAGAGATATTTTATGACCATAAAGAGGTGTGCCGAGAATGGTGAGTATCGGTCCATATTTTGGTATAGCCCCCATATAGACCGATTTCCCGATTTTACTTCTTGGGCTTCTAGAATCCGAAGTTTTTATCCTTTTTGCCTGAAATTGGAAATCTAGAGGTATTTTCGGGTCATAAAGAGGTGTGCCGAAAACGGTGAGTATCGGTCCATATTTTAGTATAGCCCCCATAAGAACAATCTCCTGATTGGGTTTCTAGAAATCGTAGTTTTTATTTGACTTGCCTGAAATTGTAAATATTCTGGTATTTTAGGCTCACAAAAACGTGTATCGGATTAAGTTTTATCGGTCCATTTGGTAATGCCTCCATATAGACCGACTTCACTTCTTGAGGGTGTAGAAGGCGCACTGATCATGAAAATTGCTTGAAACTCAATGTAAAATTACCAGATTTTACTTCTACAGATTTAAGATTTCAAATCAAGACGTTATTTTATAATTTTCTTGCACACTTACAAGAGATGTTAATGATTCCTCTAAAACTCAAACAAAAATGGTTCTTATAAATCCAGAATCTGATATAGTCCTCATAGGTGAAATCTTTAAATTTATCTTCGGGAAGTGTCCTCAAGTCCTCAAGCCCTCCTGAAATTCCAAAGGAAACCCTAATATTTGGTTCATGGTGGTGGGTATTTAAGATTCGGCCCGGCCGAACTTAGTGCTGTATATACTTGTTTTTTTTTTTTTTTAATATTGTCTATAAGAATAAAATTTTGATAAACATTTTCAAAGAAATACAATTTTGACAAAATTTTCGAAAGAAATAAAATATTGACAACATTTTGTATAGAAATAACATTTAAAAAAATTTCTGTAGGAATAAAATTTAGACAAAAATTTTTATAGAAACAAAATGTCGACAAAATTTTCTATGGAAATAACATTTTGGGAAAATTTTCTAGAGAAATAAAATTTTTATAAAATGTTGAAAAATGTCTATAAGAATAAAATTTAGATAAAATTTTCTATAGGTATAAAGTTTTGGCAAAATTTTTTATAGAAATAAAAATATGACAACATTTTTTATGGAAATAAAATTTAGACAAAATTTTCTATAGAATAAAATTTAGACAAAATTTGCTACAGGATAAAGTTTTGGCAAAATTTAGTATAGAAATAAAATTTTCACAAAATTTTTATAGGAATAACATTTTGACAAAATTTTTTATAGGAATAAAATTAAAAAAAAAAAATTATAAGAATATCATTTTGACAAAAATTTCTATAAAAAAGTTTTCTACAGGAATACAATTTTGCCACAATTTTCTATAAGAAAACATTTTTTTCAATATTGCCTATCAGAATAAAATTTTGATAAATATTTCTAAAGAAATAAAATAAAAAAATTTTACAAAATTTTCGAAAGAAATAAAATGTTGACAACATTTTGTATAGAAATAACATTTTAAAAAAATGTCTGTAGGAATAAAATTTAGACAAAATTTTTTATAGAAATAAAATTTAGACAAAATTTTCTATGGAAACAACATTTTGGCAAAATATTCTCTAGGAATAAAATTTTGACAAAATTTTCTAGAGAAATAAAATTTTGATAAAATGATGAAAAAATGTCTATAAGAATAAAATTTAGACAAAATTTTCTATATGAATAAAGTTTTGGCAACATTTTGTATAGAAATAAAAATTTGAAAAAATTTTTTATAGAAATAAAATTTAGACAAAAGTTTCTATAGAATAAAATTTAGACAAAATTTGCTATAGGATAAAGTTTTGGTAAAATTTTTTATAGAAATAAACTTTTGACAAAATTTTAATAGGAGTAACATTTTGACAAAATTTTTTATAGGAATAAAATTAAAAAAAAAATTATAAGAATATCATTGGCAAAATTTTCTATAATAATAAAATTTTGACAAATTTTCCAATAGGAATAAAATTTTGACAAATTTTTCTATAGGAATAAAATTTTGACAACAAAATCCACAGGAATATAATTTTGTCAAAATTTTATATAAGAAAAAATGTTTTCAATATCGTCTAAAAAATTTTGATAAAATTTTCTAAAGAAATAAAACTTGACAACATTATCTAATGAAATAAAATTTGGACAAAATTTTCTAAAGAAATAAAATGTTGACAAAATTTTTTATAGAAATAAAATTTTGGGAAAATTTTCTCTAGGAATAAAATTTCGACAAAAATTTTTATAGGAATGAAATTTTAAACAATTTTTTATAGGAATAAAATTTAAAGAAAACCAGTAAGGGAAGTCTAAAGTCGGGCGGGGCCGACTATATGATACCCTACACCACTTTGTAGATCTAAATTTTCGATACCATATCACATCCGTCAAATGTGTTGGAGGCTATATATAAAGGTTTGTCCCAAATACATACATTCAAATATCACTCGATCTGGACAGAATTTGATAGACTTTTACAAAATCTATAGACTCAAAATTTAAGTTGGCTAATGCCCTAGGGTGGAACACAATTTTAGTAAAAAATATGGGAAACATTTAAATCTGGAGCAATTTTAAGGAAACTTCGCAAAATTTTATTTATGATTTATCGCTCGATATGTATTAGAAGTTTAGGAAAATTAGAGCCATTTTTATAACTTTTCGACTAAGCAGTGGCGATTTAACAAGGAAAATGTTGGTATTTTGACCATTTTTGTCGAAATCAGAAAAACATATATATGGGAGTTATATCTAAATCTGAATCGATTTCAACCAAATTTGGCACGCATAGCTAGAATGTTTATTCTACTCCCTGTGCAAAATTTCAACTAAATCGGAGTTAAAAATTGGCCACTGAGTGTAAATCGGGCGAAAGCTATATATGGGAGATATATCTAATTATGAATCGATTTCAACCAAATTTGGCACGCATAGCTAAAATGTTTATTCTACCCCCTGTGCAAAATTTCAACTAAATCGGAGCAAAAAATTGAAATAACCCTTCTGAAATCTTTGGTAATTTTACATTTACAAGATTTCATATACGATCGAAATTAGAACGCTAATTATTGATAAAGTCTATATAATTTGTATGACCGGAAATCGATATATCGAGTTGTCATCAACAGAATGACAAACTGAGTATACCCTACCCCGTATAGAGGAGGGTATATTATATAAACTTCATCCCGTTCACAATTAAATTTTATTTCATAATGACATCAAAACTTTATATTGTAAACACCCTGTATTTAGCAAACGATACCACCTGAAGGCCCCCTATAAAATTATTTACTATTTATCTCTTTCTTGTACTAAATATTTCATTTTCCATTTGTTTCTTGATTGACATTAAAATGACTTTGATAGTATCGCACTTGGCGCAATAGTTTTTTTGGTTGTACAGTTGAATTCTTGTTCACAGTCAGAGAGTATTGAGCGAGCTTTGAGTATTGAATAAACGAGTCCTAACCTTAAAATTTGAGTTTTACTTTATTTCGAAAAAGGAACAATTTATTGCACACTTTCTACAAATCAGAAGTGGGATAATAAAGAAAAACAATCATACTTCTTGTCACATCATATTTTTCTTTATTCTGCGCCGAAAGCAATAAAATGTCCCAGAGCGACAAACCCGACGAAGAGAATTCCAACCTTGGAACACCAAATCAGAATTCAACACTCTTGGGAGCATCAAGTACACCCAATCAAAGAGGAACTAATAACGACGAATCTTCGATATTAGCGATACTGCTTCAACAAAATCAAATGCTTATAAATGCCTTGCGATCAGAGAGAACTTCGTACCACGTGATGCCCGATCTTAACAATACTATCAAAAAGTTTAATGGGAAGAGGTTGCCAACAGAGGCAAAGGATTGGCTCGCGTCCATTAATGGAATTGGTAATATGAATAACTGGCCCGATTCTTTTCGTTTACAGTGTGCCCGAGCAAATTTAGAAGGAGCAGCTCTAAACTGGTATTGTGCAGCAGAATTCAGAAGTTGGAGAGATTTTGAAGATGAATTCAAAGAAACATTTATTGGTCAACAGTCTACAGCTGAGCTCTGGGAGAAAATGGCAGGAAAGCATCAGGGAGACCAAGAGGATATAAGCGATTACTTCTTTGAAAAACTCCGTCTCACGCAACAACTTGGTTTAGAATTTGATGATGCCCGAAAATTCATAATAAAAGGTATAAAATCGATTGAGCTCAGAAAATTCCTTTTACAGAGACAACACATTACATTCAATGATATTATTTCCAATATTCACGATTATATTGATGCTGGTTGCGCTGAAGGGGATGTCGTAACAGTTAAATCACAAGCACAACGACTTTTCAACAAAGACAAGTCCAACAGTGCACAAATTTGCAGTAAATGCGGCAAACCGGGACATTTTGCTCGTTTCTGTATAACCGAAACGTCTCAGCTTAAATGTTTCCGATGCGAAGGAGTTGGCCATGTCAAAAGGTTCTGCACCGCGCCCATAAAATGTTTGCAATGTCATAAAGAGGGTCATACTCAGAATAAATGTCCAGAAAAAGTAAGAGCAAACGCACCACAAACTTCAAATTTCGCCCGCAACAGAAATCACACAACGATTGCCACCACCACCACCACCGCCGACAATAATATTCACAACAGCACCAATAGTAAGTATTTCCAAGAAGTCTACGTAAATGGAAAAATTGTCAAAGCTTATATCGACCCAGGCAGCGCTGTTAATATGATGTCTGAGCACACAGCAAAAGATCTAGGTATTAATTTCAGTACACCAAATACAACACTTCGCATTCAAGGATTTGGACATGGATCTGTAGTTCCCATTGGTATTTTTGAAGCGAGCTTAAAAGTAGACCAAGCTGCTGCCGACGTTGAAATATACATAGTCAAAGACACAGAATTGTCCATTCCGCTGTTGGTTGGTCAGCCTTTCACCGAAAAAGAGCACATTACTATGGTAAGACGAGGAAAAACATTACGTTTCTTTGAAGAACATTCTGTCGAAGAATCAGACGATTGCCTGCAAAATATGGAAGTACCCACATTGCCAAAAACGAACATCAAATTATGGGTCAAAGAGGCAACAGTTATTCCTCCAAATTATGTTGGAATTATATCTACATATTGCGATTCTTCTGAAAATGTTGATTTATTTATAGAAAACACCCAGAACAGATTTGGAGCACTAATTCCAAATTGTATTGTAACAAACTGTACTGGAGAATGCTGTATTCCTGTTTTAAACATCACATCGACTGACATAAAATTTGAGAAAGACGAAAAAATTGCATGTGCAAAAATATGTTTGGAGAATAAATGTGATAACGAAATAGAAAATAACAACAACGTTACCATGCAGTGCGGCTTACTTGCAGCAGTAGACAACTTTGATTTTGATTCAGTTCAAATAGGCGATGATGTTAGCGAAGAAGGAGTAAAGAAACTAAAGAGCATAATTTTAGATAATTTATCTTGTTTCTCTTATGAGTTGAGTGATTTGGGAACAACAAAAGATGTTGAGTTTAAAATAGAATTGACTAGTGATGAACCCGTTACATTCCGTCCATATCGATTGAGTGTTTCAGAAAGAGAGTATGTGAGAAATGAGATTGAGATAATGAAGAGAGCGGGTATTATCTGTGATTCTGATTCAAACTATGCGAGCCCAATTTTACTAGTTAAAAAGAGAAACGGAGAGAGAAGAATATGCATCGATTATAGAGCGTTAAATAAAATAACAAAAAGAATGCAATATCCACTGCCGTTAATACATGATAATATTGACAGACTAAGAAATAAACAGATATTCACTGCACTTGATATGAAAAGTGGATACCATCAAATACCAGTGAGCAAAGAATCAAGACATTTAACAGCTTTTGTCACCCCCGATGGACACTTTGAGTATTTGCGTATGCCGTTTGGAGTAAGCAATGGACCAGCTGTGTTCCAGCAATTAATAAACAAAGTACTTGGTCCGCTACGTTTTACGATCGCCTTAGCATACTTTGACGATATTCTTTTGCCAGCTGATACAGAAGAAGAGGGGTTAGAAAATTTGCGAATTGTTATGAATGTACTAAGTAAAGCAAATTTAAAGCTTAATCTTTCCAAATGTAAATTTCTTTACAGGAGAATAGAATATCTTGGTTTTGAGATAGAGTGTGGAGTATTACGGCCAGCTGAAAGTAAAATAGAGAGCGTAGTGAAATTTCCAACACCAACTGATGTTCATCGTGTGAGGCAATTTATCGGACTTGCTAGCTACTTTCGGCAGTTTGTTTACAATTTCGGTGTAATAGCGCAGCCACTAACAAAGTTGACACGAAAGAATAGCGAATGGCAATGGACAGATAAAGAAGAAAAAGCATTCCAATTGATTAAAGAGAAGCTCATAACTCGACCTGTATTGTGCATGTACTCCCCACATGCGAGGACGGAGGTGCATACCGACGCTTGTCAATTGGGGTTTGGAGGTATTTTGATGCAAGAGCAATTAGATAAAAAATTGCATCCCGTTGCGTACGTAAGTAAACAAACAACTCCTGAGGAAAGTCGTTATCACTCAACAGAGCTGGAGACACTTGCTGTCGTATGGGCATTGCAAAAGTTACGAGTGTATTTAGTTGGTATTAAATTTGTTGTCGTCACGGACTGTAACGCTGTGAGAAGTACATTCTCGAAAAAAGATTTAATACCTCGAATTGGTCGCTGGTGGTTGCAGCTAATGGAATTCGAATTTGAAATAGTACATCGAGCTGGAAGTAAAATGCAACATGTAGACACCCTAAGCCGTAATGCTGTAGGAAATTCTGGAGAAGTTGGGACTGTGGCAGATGTAGTTTCTTTGTATACAAATTTGAATGAAAATGAGTGGCTTTCTTTATTACAGAAAACGGATCCTAATGTTATTGAAATTATGAAGTCTCTTCACAAAACAGCTGATTTGGATGACTACGACAAACACATTATACAACAATATGTACTTAAAAGGAACGTTGTTTTTAGAAAAGTTGGTGATGATGAAAAATTTTATGTTCCACGCCAGGCTAGATGGAAAATTGTGAGAAATTATCATGACCAATTTGCGCATGTTGGTGTAGATAAGACTGTGGCGAAAATTAGAGAAAACTACTGGTTTCCAAGAATGAAAAACTATGTCAAAAACTATATCGGAGCTTGTTTTGAGTGTTTGTATCATAAACAACCCGGAGGTAAGAGACCAGGTATGTTACACCCCATCGATAAAATTGGTGTGCCCTTCCACACTGTACATTTAGATCATTTGGGCCCTTTCGTAAAAAGTTCCAAAGGCAACTCCTATATACTGGCGGCTATTGATGGTTTTACAAAATTTTGTATTTTAAAAGCAGTTCGCAATACCAAATCAACAACCACAGTTCGTGTAGTGGAAGAAATGGTCTCGTTGTTTGGCCTTCCAAATAGGTTCATAACGGATTTAGGAACCTCTTTTACTGGTGCACCCTTTGTTAATTTTTGTAAAGCTCACAACATTATCCATATAAAGAATGCTACGGCTACTCCAAGAGCAAATGGGCAGCTTGAAAGACTTAATAGAAGCATTACACCTATGATTGCTACAATGAGCAAAACACCAGATAATCGAGATTGGGACTGTTTCGTAGGCATTGCCCAATATAGTTTAAACAATACATATCACCGAACTTTAAAAAGTACTCCCTTCCGAATTCTTCTAAATTACACACCCAAAAACTTGTCAAGTGATGTACTTGAAGATGCCGTTAGACAGCAACAACAGGAGGATATTGAGACAATACGAAACCAAGCATTGGAAAACATCGTCAAAGAGCAAAGCAAACAGAGGCAAGCATACAATAAGGCTAGAAGTGAGGCAACTTCGTACCAACCCGGAGATCATGTAATGGTAAAAAGAACAACACTGCCAGGGGTCGGAGAATCATCCAAGTTGCTTCCACACTACAAAGGTCCATATATGATCACTGAAGTTCTACCTAATGACCGCTACAGAGTGTCTGATATCCCCGGTCTACAGAGAACTCAAAAGAAATATGAATCTGTAGCAGCCGTAGATCAATTGAAACGTATACTGACATTAAATGATGAAGTTTCTGATGGTATTGTGGATGAACAATCGGATAGTGATTCTTCCTGTGTTTTAAGACGAAGCAAGCGCATACAACAAAAATCAAAACAACATAAATAAATCGAGGACGATTGATAGGTCAGGATGGCCGAATGTAAACACCCTGTATTTAGCAAACGATACCACCTGAAGGCCCCCTATAAAATTATTTACTATTTATCTCTTTCTTGTACTAAATATTTCATTTTCCATTTGTTTCTTGATTGACATTAAAATGACTTTGATAGTATCGCACTTGGCGCAATAGTTTTTTTGGTTGTACAGTTGAATTCTTGTTCACAGTCAGAGAGTATTGAGCGAGCTTTGAGTATTGAATAAACGAGTCCTAACCTTAAAATTTGAGTTTTACTTTATTTCGAAAAAGGAACAATTTATTGCACACTTTCTACAATATCATGCGTCTTCCCAATATTGTCATTTCAGCTGAGAGGTGAACTTCATACATAGTCAGCGTTGTAACATCATCTGCGCGATGTCTGTTTATTTCGTCTTCCAGGTTAAATATCTCAGCGGGCACGCTTTTCTATTGTCTGCTACTCAGACACTTAACATGCAGTTGTTAAAAGCTTCTCTCGTGTATTCAGGTAATGTAGCGATGCGTATTCGAATAAGTCATACAGGATGATGGGCCAATTCTATTGTCGTCTGTCAAAATGTACAAATGGAAATGCAAGGGCACGAATCCAGTCATGCAAGAGTGCACAGTGTTTCCATAATAAATTTGTGAATAAAAATAAATACACAGCAAAAAATTTCACGAACATTTTAATCTTAATTTAATTTTAATCTTAAAATTTTAATTGAGAAAAAATATTCAATTAAAATTTAATTTATTCAACAATTTTTATAGTTGAAACAAATATCAATGACACACATTAATAGTATAAATTAATCTTTTTTATTTGGATCAATAATTTTTTTAATTGACTGTCATTTAATTTTTTAATTGATACTATTATTTCTGTGATTGAGAACATTTCAACTAAAACAAGTATAAACGGCCGTAAGTTCGGCCAGGCCGAATCTTATGTACCCTCCACCATGGATTGCATTGAAACTTGTACTAAAGACTGCCATCCACAATCGAATTACTTGGGTTGCGGTAACACTTGCCGATGGCAAGGTTTCTTAAAACACCGTCTACTCAATTGTAAGTTAGTTCATACGGAGAATATATTAAATAAAAAAAGGTCGATTGAATACTATATAATTCAGTTTGACAAAATTTTCTATAGAAATAAAATGTTGACAAAATTGTCTATAGAAATAAAATTTTGACAAAATTTTCTATAGAAATAAAATTTTGACAACAATTTCTATAATAATAAAATTGTGACAATATTTTCTACAGAAATAAAATTTTAACAAAAATTTCTATAGAAATAAAATTTTGACAACAATTTCTATAATAATAAAATTGTGACAATATTTTCTACAGAAATAAAATTTTAACAAAATTTTCTATCGTAATAATATGTTGACAAAATTTTCGATAGTAATAAAATTTTGACAAAATTTTATATAGAAATAAAATTTTGCTAGATTACTTTTGGGGATCGGCTATATATAACTATAGACGGCTATGGACCAATTTTGGCATTGTTGTTAGCGGCCATATACTGGACAATGTACAAAATTTCACCACGTACAAAATCTTAACCGGATCTGATGAATTTTGGCCCTCTAAGAGCTCCGGAGGTCAAATCTGGGGATTGGTTTAAATGGGGGTTATATAATTATGACCGGCATGGACCAATTTTTGCATGGTTGTTAGAGACCATATACTAACACCACGTGCCAAATTTCAGCCGGATTGGGTGAATTTTGCTCTTCCAAGGTGCTCCGGAGGTCAAATATGGGGATCGGTTTATATGGGGGCTATATATAATTATGGACTGATATGAACCAATTCATGCATGGTTGTTGGATACTATATACTAACATCACGTACCAAATTTCAACCGAATCCAATGAATTTTGCTCTTCCAAGGGGCTCCGGAGGTCAAATCTGGGGATCATTTTATATGGGGGCTATATATAATTATGGACCGATTTCGACCAATTTTTGCATAGTGGTTAGAGACCATATACTAACACCATGTGATCATGTGAAATTTTCTTCTCTTAGAGGCTCCGCAAGCCAAATCTGGGGATCGGTTTATATGGGGGTTATATATAATTATGGACCGATATGGACCAATTTTTGCATGGTCGCTGTAGACCATATACTACCACCATGTACCAAATTTCAGCCGGATCGGATGAAATTTGCTTCTCTTAGAGGCCTCGCAAGCCAAATCGGGGGATCGGTTTATATGGGGGCTATATATAATTATGGACCGATATGGACCAATTTTTGCATGGTTGTTTGAGACCATATACTAACACCATGTACCAAATTTTAGCCGGATCGGATGAAATTTGCTTCTCTTAGAGGCCTCGCAAGCCAAATCGGGGGATCGGTTTATATGGGGGCTATATATAATTATGAACTGATGTGGACCAATTTTTGCATGGTTGTTAGGGACCATATACTAACAATATGTACCAAATTTCAGCCGGATCGGATGAAATTTGCTTCTCTTAGAAGCCTCGCAAGCCAAATCTGGGGATCGGTTTATATGGGGGCCATTGGCGGAGCTAGAAATTTTCTCTGGGGGGGGGCTATGCCCCCCCCAGACGTCATTCAAAATTTTGTCGAAATTTCCGAAGCGATAAATTACCCCTATTGATAAAACTATACATCCTCAATTTTATTGCGGTGTTAAAGGCAATATGCAGCAATATGCAGCAAAATCAATCAAAAACAAAAAAACTCAATCGCAAAAATTAGTTGTATTAATTATTTTTTTAATTGGCTGTGATGATTGATACAATCATTTTTTTTTTTTTTTTGATTGAATACATTTCAATTAAAAACAAGTAAGTAAAGTCTAAAGTCGGGCGGAGCCGACTATATTATACCCTTCACCACTATGTAGACAAACATTTGTGTTACCATCTCAACTACTTAAAATTTGCTGGGAGCTATATAAAGGTTTGCATTTCCAGATACAAATACTTTTAATGAAAACAATTTTTTGTACTTCTACAAAAACTCTAGAATTAAAATTTAAATCGGCTAACGCCCTGGGATGATACACAATGTTAGGAAAAAATTTGGGAAATATGAAGCGAGAGAAATTTTAATGCAATTGTACAAAAGAGATTTATGATTTTTCAGGCGATACATATGTATTCGAGATATAGGACAATTAGAGTAATATTTACAATTTTTGCTACTCAGCAGTGGCGATTTTACAAGGATATTGGTTAGATCTCGCCAAGATATGTGTAGGGCGACTTGGAGCCTTATTTAAAACTCATCCGTTCTGTGGAAATTTTGGCATTGCAGTGTGTAGGATATGGCTAAGATATGGGGAAATCCTCACAGAATTTTGTGTAAACTGTGAGAATTTTGGCCATATTTGTATTCTCTGTGGAAACTATCCAGTCAATTGGAGGAAAATCCCATTGAAAATGAGTCTACAATATGAAACAGTCGACCATATTTCCCCAACTCTGGTGTACGTATATATGGGAGCTATATACAATCTGAACCGATTTTGACTAAATTTGACATGTATAGTTAGAATAATAATTCTGCTATCTATGCGAAATTTCACGTAAATGGGAGTATAACTTTGGCCCCCCTGGTCACATGAGTGCAAATCGGACGGGAGATATATATGGGAGCCATATCTAAATCTGAATCGATTTCAACCAAATTTGGCACAATTACCTATACTACTAAACGTACTCCTTGTGCGAAATTTGAGGCAAATCACGGCAAAACCCTGGATTTTGAGGCCATATAAGTTCAAATCGGACGAAAGATATATATGGGAGCTATATCTAAATCTGAACCGATTTTAACAAAACTACTAAACGTACTCCTTGTGCAAAATTTGAAGCAAATCACGGCAAATCTCTGGCTTTTGTGGCCATATAAGTTCAAATCGGACGAAAGATATATATGGGATCTATATCTAAATTTGAATCGATTCCAATCAAGTGTACCAAGCATTGGTAGAATGCCAAATCTACCCTCTGTGCAAAATTTCATGAAGATCGGTAGTAAACTTTGGGCTCTGTGGTCATATGAGTCTAAATCGGACGAAAGATATATATGGTAGCTATATCTAAATCTGAACCGCCAAATTTGAGGACGATTGGACTTAAATTGCGAGCTGTACTTTGTGCACAAAATTACATATACAGACAGACGGACGGACGGACGGACAGACAGACAGACAGACGGACATCGCTAAATCGACTCAGATTTTAATTCTTACCCGATCGGTATACTAAAAGATGGGTCTATGACCACTATTTCTTGGCGTTATATACAAATGCACAAACTTATTATACCCTGTACCACAGTAGTGGTGAAGGGCATAATTAATTAGATCAATTAATTTCATGGTTGAAGACAAAAAATATTTTATTGTGTGTGGGAGCCGGTTCCACGACACCGCTATAAATAATCAAATAGCAACTTACCATTATTTAATATAACAAAAAATAAAAGCATTGCTTTAAGTATGTGTTTGAAAAATATTGTTTGTAATTTATTTTTAATTCAAGACAACAAACATATGATTTTTAAATTTTATTTAAAATGTGTGTTTTAAAACAGGACTAGAAATCATAAAGCAAAACATAAACTTAACATATTCATCGTGTATAAAAAATACTAAGAATAAAAAATTAAATAAAAGCCAAAAAATAAATTGAATATTATAAAACGTCTATCTTCGATTAGTTTTTAAAAATTCTCTGAGAACAGAATACAACGAAGCAACTGTCGAGAGCAGCGGTGCCAACTCTGTGGATTTTTCGTGATTTTGACGATTTTAGATGGTAAATTGGGCATGTGACGATTTATGATTTTAATCAACGTAGTTATAATTTGACTATTTTTGAAAATGTGCGTCTCATGTTTCCTTTTAGTGTTTTTATTTCGTGTTTTTAGTTGTAATGTAAATATCAATACTAAAAAATATGCTTAACATACTCTCTCTGCCACAATCTTAATTGGATTAAACACATCGCAAAGCTTGAATTAAAATATAAAACAACTGTAGCTTTGATTATTCTGGGGGGGCAAGAACTATTCTGGGGGGCTACGCCCCCCCAGCACCCCCCCAGCACCCCCCCAGCACCCCCCTAGCTACGCCAATGATGGGGGCTATATATAATTATGGACCGATATGGACCAATTTTTGCATGGTCGTTGTAGACCATATACTAACACCATGTACCAAATTTCAGCCGGATCGAATGAAATTTGCTTCTCTTAGAGGCCTCGCAAACCAAATCGGGGGATCGGTTTATATGGGGGCTATATATAATTATGGACCGATATGGACCAATTTTTGCATGGTTGTTTGAGACCATATACTAACACCATGTACCAAATTTTAGCCGGATCGGATGAAATTTGCTTCTCTTAGAGGCCTCGCAAGCCAAATCGGGGGATCGGTTTATATGGGGGCTATATATAATTATGGACCGATGTGGACCAATTTTTGCATGGTTGTTAGGGACCATATACTAACAACATGTACCAAATTTTAGCCGGATCGGATAAAATTTGCTTCTCTTTGAAGCTTCGCAAGCCAAATCGGGGGATCGGTCTATATGGGGGCTATATATAATTATGGACCGATATAGACCAATTTTTGCATGGTTGTTTGAGACCATATACTAACACCATGTACCAAATTTTAGCCGAATCGGATGAAATTTGATTCTCTTAGAGGCCTTGCAAGCCAAATTTGGGGGTCCGTTTATATGGGGGCTATACGTAAAAGTGGACCGATATGGCCCATTTGCAATACCATCCGACCTACATCAATAACAACTACTTGTGCCAAGTTTCAAGTCGATACCTTGTTTCGTTCGGAAGTTAGCGTGATTTCAACAGACGGACGGACGGACATGCTCAGATCGACTCAGAATTTCACCACGACCCAGAATATATATACTTTATGGGGTCTTAGAGCAATATTTCGATGTGTTACAAACGGAATGACAAAGTTAATATACCCCCCATCCTATGGTGGAGGGTATAAAAATAATTGATCAATTAATTTCGTGATTGAATCAGATTTTTTTTGTGTGTAATTAAAAAAGAATTTACTCGGAATTTAACTATGACATTGTAAACTATTCATACTCAATTATACGGGAGGTGGCCACCGTTGCACCCATGCCAAATATAATCTACTAAAATTTGAAAAAAAAAAAAAATTACTAAAAAATTTTAAAAATTTTGTCAAAATTTTAATTCTGTAGAAAATTTTGCCAAACTTTTATTTCTATAGAAAAAAATTATGTGTATAGAAACATTTGTGAAAATTTTATTTCTATAAAAAATTTCTTCAAAATTTTATTTTATAGAAATTTTTATTCAAATGTTATTTCTATAGAAAATTTTGTCAAGTTTATATTTCTGATGAAATTTTTTTCAAGTTTTTATTTATGAAGAAAATTTTTTATTTCTATAGAAAATCTTGTCATCATTTTATGTCTATAGAAAATTTGGTCAAAATTGTATTTCTAAGAAAATTTGGTTAAATTTTTAATTTTTATAGAAAACTTTGTCAAAATTTTATTTCTAAAGAAAATTTTGTTAAAATGTTATTACTATAGAAAATTTTGTTAAGATTTTATTTCTATAGAAAATGTTGTCAAAATTGTATTTCTGTAAAAGTTTTTGTAATTTTTTTTTCTATAAAAATTTTGCGATTTTTTATTTCTTAAATTCGGTTTAGTCTATTTTCGGCTTAGTCTATTTCTATAAAAAATTTTGTCTAATTTCTATTTCTATAGGAAATTGTGCCAAATTTTTATTTCACGGAAAATTTTGTCAAATGTTTTTTTTTCCTGTAGAAAATTTTGTCAAAACTTTATTTCTATAGACACAAAAAAATTATTTTTATAAAAAAAATTGTCCAAATTTTTTTTTTATATAGAAAATTTTGTCAAAACGTTATTTCTATTGAAATTTTACAAAATTTCATTCCTAAGAAAATTTTGTCAAAATTTTATTTCTATAGAAATTCTGTCAACATTTTATTTCTGCAAAATATTTTGTAAAAATGTTATTATTAGAGAAATTTTGTCAAAATTTGATTCATATAGAAAATTTTGTCCAAAGTTTTATTTCTATTTAAAATTTTGTCAATATTTTATTTCTATAGAACATTTTGTCAAAATGTTATTTCTATAGAAAAATTTATCTAAATTTTATTTCCGTAAAAAAGTTTTCAAAATTTTGTTCCTATAGAAATTATTGTCAAAATTTTATTTCTATAGAAAATTTTGTCAACATTTTATTTCTATAGGAAATTTTGTCAAAATTTTATTTCTATAGAAAATTTTAACAAAATTTTATTTCTATTGAATATTTTTTAAAAATTTTACTACTATAGAAATTTTTTCACAATTTTGTTCATATAGAAAATTTTGTCAAATGTTTTATTTCTATTAAAAATTTTGCCACAATTTTATTTCAATAGAAAATGTTGTAAAAATTTTATTTCTGTCCAAAATTTTATTTCTATAGACAATTTGGTCTAGATTTTGTTTCTATAGAAAATTTTGCCAAAATTTTGTTTCTTTAGAAATTTTTTCGAAGTTTTATTCCTATAGAAATATTTGTCAAATGTTTTATTTCCGTATAACATTTTGTCAAAATTTTTTTTTCTATAGAACAAACAAAAATCTATAAAAAAATGTAAAAATTTTATTTCTATAGAAAATTTTGTCAAAACGTTATTTCTACAAAAAATTTTGTCAAAATTTTATTTCTATAGAAATTTTGTCAACATTTGATTTCTATGGAATATTTTGTAAAAATTTCATTACCACAGAAATTTTGTTAAAATTTTATTCATTTAGAAAATTTTATTTTTATTATAAAGTTTTTTCAAAATTATATTTCTATAGAACATTTGTTTAAAATTTTATTTCTGTATAAAACTTTGTCAAAATTTTATTTCTATAGAAAATTTTGTCAAAGTTATATTTCTGTAGAAAATTTTGTCAGTTGTTTTATTCCTATAGAAAATTTTTTTCAAAATGTTTTTTCTATAGAAAATTTTATCAAAATTTTATTTCTATAGAAATTTTGTCAAAATATTATTCCTATAGAAAATTTTGTCACAATTTTATTCCTATAGAAATATTTGTCAAATGTTTTATTTCTGTATTACATTTTGTCAAAATTTTATTTCTATAAAAAAAATATTTCTATAAAAAAAATTGTCAAAATTTTATTTCTATAGAAAATTTTGTCAAAATTGTATTTCTATAGAAAATTTTGTCAAAATTTTATTTCTATAGAAAATTTTGTCAAAATTTTATTTCTATAGAAAATTTTGTCGAAATTTTATTTCTGTAGAAAATTTTTTCGAAATTTTATTTCTATAGAAAATTTTGTCTAAATTTTATTTCTGTAGAACATTTTGTCGAAATTTTATTTCTGTACAAAACTTTGTCAAAATTTTATTTCTATAGAAAATTTTGTCAAAATTTTATTTCTATAGAAAATTTTGTCAAAATTTAATTTCTATAGAAAATTTTGTCAAAATTTAATTTCTATAGAAAATTTTGTCAAAATTTAATTTCTATAGAAAATTTTGTCAAAATTTAATTTCTATAGAAAATTTTAACAATATTTTATTTCTATAGAAATTTTTGTCTAAATATTATTTCTTTAAAAAATTTTGTCAAATGTTTTATTTCTATAGAAAATTTTGTCAAATGTTTTATTTCTATAGAAAATTTTGTCGAAATTTTATTTCTATAGAAAATTTTGTCGAAATTTTATTTCTGTAGAAAATTTTGTCGAAATTTTATTTCTGTAGAACATTTTGTCGAAATTTTATTTCTACAGAAAATTTTGTCGAAATTTTATTTCTATAGAAAATTTTAACAACATTTTATTTCTATAGAAATTTTTGTCTAACTTTTATTTCTATAGAAAATTTTGTCAAATATTTTATTTCTATAGAAGTTTTGTTAGTTGGTTTATTCCTATACAAAATTTTGTCGAAATTTTATTTCTATACAAAATTTTGTCGAAATTTTATTTCTATAGAAAATTTTGTCAAAATTGTATTTCTATAGAAAATTTTGTCAAAATTTTATTTCTATAAAAAATGTTGTCGAAATTTTATTTCTGTAGAAAATTTTGTCGAAATTTTATTTCTATAGAAAATTTTGTCTAAATTTTATTTCTGTAGAACATTTTGTCGAAATTTTATTTCTATAGAAAATTTTGTCAAAATTTTTATTCTGTAGAAAATTTTGTCAAAATTTTGTTTCTATAGAAAATTTTGTCAAAATTTTATTTCTATAGAAAATTTTAATAAAATTTTATTTCTGTAGAAATTTTTGTCAATCTTTTATTTCTATAAAAAATTTTGTAAAAATTTTATTTCTAAGACAACTTTCTCAAATTTTTGTTCCTGTAGAACATTTTGTAGTAAACTATAAAACAAATTCCAAATGGGTAATATTCGGAAAGTAGCATTAATGTCCAAAAAAATTGGGCAAAATAGTGTCATGTTGTGAAAAAGGGGTCATATTTAGTATGACGGTTAGTCTTGTCTCTGTGTACATTTCCCTATTGAGACTTAATGCTAGTCTGTTAATAAAACCAATTTTATTTTTTACCCACTGTACCATTTATCGTGGAAAAGCTAAACATTGGGAAGACTGCTCTGATTTTTCTTGCTAAACTGATACATTTTTTTTCTAGGTTTGTTTATTCAATTGGATATTGTTGTTGCAGCAAGAAAAGTGGATCAAGACACTACTAGTGATGTTGTTTCAAGATTTCATCTAAAGACGATATTCGATGATGTTGACGATAATGATGTCGATGACAAGTAGGCGTTGGGCCTCATATCTCATCTTATCTTTATGCATTTATAGGTGTCATATATCGAAGAAATCCCACCAAGAAGTCATCGCTTGATTACTTTACAGCTAATCACAGAGCCCATCACATAGGGAATTGTATCTGTACGAGCCGTATCGTCAACACCATCGACATTTTACAGCCAACGCGTGCCGCCGTTGGTTTTTATTTGTGGGGGTTTCCTTTTTGTCTTACACAAGATTTTTGGCTTTCGATTGTTTTTCTGATGTCTGAGTTTTTTGTTTTTGTATAAATGGTAAAAATTAATGTCAATCCATTCATTTTTGTTTTTGTTGATGCAGTTGCAGTTGCCAGTCGGGCCCTTCCCGTTTCCTATGTCATGGCAACGGATATTGCAGTCACTGCAAATGTGGAGTATTTTTCGTTAAAAAGCTACTGGAGAATATGACGCCATCTGCGAAATTTATTATGGCTTTGAGAAAGACAATGTTTATAACAACAATAAATAGCAAGAATATAGGAATTAACGAATTTTTGATACCCTAACCTAATATGTGGTGAAGGTGTACCAAAGACGCTCTTGGATTTTCACTAATCGCAAAAGTGGTTAGCGGACTTTTCCAAAATGTTAAAAAGTCTGCTTCAAATTTAGGTAGAGTTGAAAATTCTTAATGTCGGCTTCACTTATGGAAAACATTACGTCCCAAAATCGTGAACGGACGGTAACAAAATGAAACGGAAACGTTCACGAAAAATCAAAACAGAATGTTTAAGTTTTTGTCCACGGGCTTTCACGATTTCATGAACGGCTTTCGTTTTTCTTTGGCCATGAAAAGTCTCAAAATCAAATATAAAGTAATTTTATCGTTGTCAGTGTTTGTGTTTCTGTTCAATTTCAATTCCTAGCCAATATACCACCGGCTGTCCGTCCACATAACCATTTTTTGCTTTTTATTGAAAATTTTGTCGAAATTTTATTTCTAAAGAAATATTTGTCAAACTTTTACTTTTTATAGAGAATTTTGTCAAAATTGTATTTCTATTGAAAATTTTGTAAAAAATTGTATTTCTATTGAAAATTTTGTCACAGTTTTATTTCTTTACAAAATTGTACTTCTATTGAAAATTTTGTAAAAAATGGTATTTCTATTGAACATTTTGTCAAAGTTTTATTTCTATAAAAAATTTTGTCAAGATCTTATTTCTATAGACAATTTTTTCAAAATTTTATTTCTACAGACATTTTTTTTTAATTTTATTTCTATAGAAAATTGTGTCAACTTTTTTTCCTATAGACAATTTGTTTCTATAAAAATGTTTTCAACATTTTACTTCTATAGAAACTTTTCTGAAAAATTTTATTTTTATAGAATTTTGTTGTCGAAATTTTATTTTTATAGAGTTTTCGGACAAAATTTTATTCCTATGTCAAAATTTTATTTCCATAGAAAATTTTGTCAAAATTATATCTCCATAAAAAATTTTTATTTCTATAGAAAATTTTCTCAACATTTTAGTTCTATTTAAAAATTTCTCACCATTTTATTCCAATAAGAAATTTTATCAAAATTTTATTTCTATAAGAAATTTTGTCAAAATTTTGCTTCTATAAATTTTTTTTTTCAAAATTTTGCTTCAATAGGCAATTTTTTCAAAATGTTATTTCTATAGAAAATTTGTCTAATTTTTATAGAAAATTTTGTTAAAATTTTATTTCTATAGAAAATTTTATCAAAATTTTATTACTCTAGAAATTTTTGTCTAAATTTTATTTTTATAAAAATGTTCTCAAAATTTAATTTCTATTGAAAATTTTGTCAAAATTTAATTTCTATTGAAAATTTTGTCAAAATTTCATTTTTATTGAAAATTTTGTCAAAATTTCATTTCTATTGAAAATTTTGTCAAAATTTTATTTCTATTGCAAATGTTGTCAAAATTTTATTTCTATAGAATATTTGCGAGTCATCCATTCCATTCGGACTCGGCTATAAAAAGGAGGTCCCTTTTCATTGAGCTTAACATGGAATCGGTCAGCACTCAGTGATAAGGGAGAAGTTCACCAATGTGGTATCACAATGGACTGAATAGTCTCAGTGAGCCTGATACATCGGGCTGCCACCTAACCTAACCATAGAATATTTTTTCTAATTTTTATTTCTATAGAAAATTTTCTCAAAATTTTGTTTCTGTAGAAATTTTTTTCAAAATTGTACTTCTCTAGAAAATTTTGTCAAAATTTTATTTCTCTAGAAAATTTTGTCAAAATTTTATTTCTATAAGAAATTTTGTCAACATTTTATTCCTCTTGATAATTTTGTCAAAATTTTATTCCTATAGGAAATTTTGTCAAAATTTTATTCCTATAAGAAATTCTGTCAAAGTTTTGCTTCTATAGACAATTTGTTCAAAATTTTGCTTCATTAGACATTTTTTTCAAAATTTTGTTTCTATAGAAAATGTTGCAAAAATTTTATTTGTATAGAAAATTTTGTCCAATTGTTATGTCTATAGAAAATGTTGTCAAAATTTTATTTCTATAGAAAATGTTCTCAAAATTTTATTTCTCTAGAAAATTTTCTCACAATTTTGTTTTTATAGAACATTTTCTCAAAATTTTATTTCTCTAGAAAATTTTTTCAAAATTTTATTTCTATAGAAAATGTTGTAAAAACTTTATTTCTGTAAAAATGCTCTCAACATTTTATTCCTCTTTAAAATGTTGTCCAAATTTTATTCCTATAAGAAATTTTGTCAAAATTTTGCTTCTGTAGCAATTTGTTCAAAATTTTGCTTCATTAGGCAAATTTTTTCACAATTTTGTTTCTATAGAAAATGTTGCAAAAATTTTATTTGTATAGAAAATTTTGTCCAATTGTTATGTCTATAGAAAATGTTGTCACAATTTTATTTTTATAGAAAATTTTCTCAAAATTTTATTTCTCTAGAAAATTTTCTCAAAATTTTGTTTTTATAAAAAATTTTCTTATAATTTTATTTCTCTAGAAAATTTTGTCAAAATTTTATTCCTATAAGAAATGTTGTCAAAATTTTGCTTCTATAAGAAATTTTTTCAAAATTTTATTTCTATAGAAAATGTTGTCCAAATTATATATGTATAGACAATTTTGTCTAATTTTTATTTCTATAGAAAATTTTTCAAAATTTTCTCAAAATTTTATTTCTCTAGAAAATTTTGTCATCATTTTATTTCTATTGAAAATTTTGTCAACATTTTATTCACGCAAGAAATTTTGACAAAATTTTATTCCTATAAGAAATTTTTTCAAAATTTTATTTCTATAGAAAATTTTGTCTAATTGTTATGTCTATCGAAAATGTTGTCAAAATTTTATTTCTATAGAAAATTTTCTTTCTTTAGAAAATTTTCTCAAAATTTTGTTTTTATAGAAAATTTTCTTAAAGTTTTATTTTTTTAGAAAATGTTGTCAAAATTTTATTCCTATAAGAAATGTTGTCAAAATTTTGCTTCTATAAGCAATTTTGTCAAAATTTTATTTCTATAGAAAATGTTGTCAAAATTGTATGTCTATAGACAATTTTGTCTAATTTTTATTTCTACAGAAAATTTTTCAAAATTTTATTTCTATTGATAATTTTGACAAAATTTTATTTTTATAGAAAATTTTCTCAAAATTTAATTTCTCTAGAAAATTTTGTAAAAATTTTATTTCTATAAGAAAATTTGTCAAAATTTTTTTGCTATAAGGAGTTTTGTCAAAATTTTGCTTCTATCGACAATTTTTTTTTTCAAAATTTTGCTTCTATAGGGATTTTTTCTTATTTTATTGTTATTGAAAATTTTATCAAAATTTTATTTCTATAGAAAATTTTTTAAAATTATATCTCTATAGAAAATTTTGTCTAATTTTTATTTCAATAGAAAATTTAGTCAAAATTTTTATTTCTATAAAAATGTTCTCAACATTTTATTTTTATAGAAAATTTTATTTCTCTAGAAAATTTTGTCAAAATTTTATTTATATGGAAAATTTTCTCAAAAAATTTATTTCATTGGAACATTTTCTCAAAAATTTTATTTCTATTGGTTAGGTTGGGTATAGTGGCAGTCCGATATTTCAGGCTCACTTAGACTATTCAGTCCATTGTGATATCACAGTAGTGAACTTTTCTCTTATCACTGAGTACTGCACGATTCTATGTTAAGCTAATTGAGCTTAAGGGATCTCCTTTTTATATCCGAGTCCGAACGACGTTCCACATTGCAGTGAAACCACTTAGAGAAGCGTTGAAACCCACAGAAATGTCACCAGCATTACTGTGGTGGGATAATCCACCGCTGAAACATTTTTTGGTGTTTTGATCGAAACTGGATTTGAACCCACGACCCTGTGTCTGCGAGGCGGGCATGCTAACCATTGCACCACGGTGGCTACCCCAAGTATAACTGCAGATCGAAGTCTCAGTGTCTGAGATGAAAATTGAAACCATAGGGGTTGAACTATAGAGCGATAAGTCTGCTGACCAAACTCTCAATGTTTAAACTGCAATCACGTTAGTTTCGCAAGTGATTGCACTTCAGGCTGGTACTCGGCGGACAAAATGCAGATCGAATCATTAACGTTTGAACTGAAGTCCAAAGTCCCAAACTGCTGGCCAAAATCTCAGTATTTAAATTTCAGACCAAAACCGATGGGAATGAGCTGCGGGCAACATCTCAGTTATTGAATTAAATACTGAGATCTCAAGACTGAAAGTTCACTGGTCCTCATGTCTAAAACTCCGTGGTTGAATTGCAGATCAGAGTCTCAATGCAAATCCATAGCCTTAGTATTTGTACTGCAGATCGGAGTCACTGTGCTTGAAATGAAGATGGACAATTTAAGGATTGAAGTGCAGTCTAAGGACCAAAATCCAAATGTTTAAACTGCCATTGTGCCGATTTTGAAAGGTATTGCATTGCAGGATGAAATTTCAAAGATTCAAATGTAGGTCAAACCTTAAACATTTAAAATGAAGTCCGATGTCGCAGTGGTTGTATTGCAATTGGAAGCCAAAATCTAAGCGTTTAAACTGCAGACTGCAACTCACAGGAACTGCAGGCTGCATCTTAGTTACTGAAGTATACACAGAGATTCCAAGAAGGACTGAAACCGCATTGGTCCTACTGCTGAAAACCCAGTGATTGAACTACAGATTCAAGTCTCATTGTATGAACTGCAATTCGAAGCCTTAGCACTTGAGTTGCAGATTGAACTGCAGTTCAAAGAGTCATCTGACCAAAACTCTAATCACGGCGGCTTCGATTGCAATTGCAATCACAATGTTTAAACTGCAATCTCTTCTCTTTCGAAAGTGACTGCAACGCAGGCTTGAAACTCAGGGGAGAAAATGCAGGTCGAAACATCAACGATTGAATTAAAGCCGAACTCTCTGTGTTTGCCGACCAAAATCACAATGAAGATCGAACTGTAGTTCAAAAGTCTGCTGACCAAAATCTCAATCATCAAACTCTAATCACGGCGGCTTCGATTTCAATTGAGGCAATCATACTGTAGGTTGAACCCTCGGTGGGACAGAATGCAAATCTTACCCTCAACGTTTGATCTGAAGTTCAAAGTGTTTGAATCGTAATCCGAAATCCTTCTCATCGAAGCCCTAGTGATTGACCTGTGGATCGAAGTCGCTCTGTTTGAAATCTAGGCTAAACCATTATTGGTTGAACAGTAGACAGCATAGACTCAGTGTTGGACTGCATGCCAGGAAGACTGAAACTTCAGCTACCATATCCGCAGTGGTTGGCTGGCTGAAACCTCGGTGGTGGAATTGCTGATCAAAACCTGCAAACCATCAAATTAGTGATTGAAGTGTCGGACTATCAGCGTTCGAATGATTGAACTTTCTCTCTTTACGCCGCAATCCAATACTTCTATGTTTGACCTCCAATTGGAACTCCATGTATTTATATTACTCACCATAATCCCAGTGTTTGAGCTTCAGGCTGAAGACCGCAATCACTACTTGAACTGAATCCCGAAATCTAAACAATTCTGATTTTCGAACCGAATTCTAAAGATTTCAATTTCAGGCCGAAATAATAGTCGTCAAAATACAGGTTGAACCGAATACGGAATTCCCTGTGTTTGAACTGCAAACCAACACAAGTCCAATGGTCAGCACGACCACCTCGCATACAAAGGGTCATGGCAACAATCCCAGTTTTGCCCGAAACCGCTACTGATATTATTAAGTGTTTCGCAGCTTCTCCATCAGAGATGGTCTGTATAAAACTTTTTTAGGTTTGCGACTGTCGCAAAGTTGTAAACGTCAAATATGCGTCTTAAATGTAGAAAAAGTAACAAAAGTCGCAAACTCAAAATACTTTAGTCGCGTCAGCTAGGCAACGAATTCGATGATATCCAATACAATGGTATGTGCGAAGAAGTTTCAATTCTTAGGAATGATCACAATTTCCGGTTTTAGTCCTCACATTTTCTCTTTTCCCTTTTGCACGAGGCAACCGTGGCCTTTCTTGTCCTTTCTTAGCTTAAAGTTCAGCCTTCTGCCCAATATAACTCCAAGGTATTTTTCACCAACGGGAATTTCTGGGAAAACTTTCACAAATTTCTGCAGAAACTGACTGCGACTGCATTGCTTTTATCGGGGAGCCAAACTAAATTTAAAAATTTCTTCTATTCAAAATTAGGTTTTCTACAGTAGGTTTACGACTTTTGCGACATACGTATTATGCTGTCGCAAATGTATGTCGCAAAAGTCACAGTTTGTGACAGGCCAACCCTGTTCTCCATGTGGTTTCATACTTTATGTGCTTCGGACTAGCCAATACAAAGTAGATCCCTAATTATTGAGAATCACTCATTTAAAAGAGACAAGTTAGGAGTTGCTTTCATTTCCATTCATTTCTGTCATATACGTACATCTTCAAATCCCCTATGACTTTCGTTTCTGGTGTAGGGTGCAAAGATTCATGTTTTGTTTATCTTTTGTCGTTTGTTTTTGTTTTCTCCTGATATGCAAAGTGTGCTAATCGGAAGGCGTGGGTTTTTTAGTTTTCATTTCAGTACTGAAACCATCTTCGCACCATCCTCCTTGGCTTTAAGAAATCCCCAGGAGGAAGACATAAATTCATATTTATGGAAGGAAAATTTCCAGACATTTAAATAAATAAATTTAAGTGACTTAATATGCAAAAAAAAAAAAAAAAGACATTAAGAATACATGCAATGTCTCAGATTTTATTAAATAGCCCCAAGCTCTTTGCAAATGATAAAAATGACAATTTGTGTTAATGAAAATTGCATGAAAATTTTACACCATGCAATGAGATATGAATAAGAGTGAACGTCTGTTGTTTTTGTGTATGGAGACGGAGGCAGATTTTAGAAAAGGTAACATTTTGACGTAATACTGGAGGCATCGTAAGAAAAATTTGTAAATTTCGTTAGCCACAAAACTAAGATTGTAAGGGATAAATTTGTGATAGAGCATCATTTCTTATATAAAGAAAATGCTCACATTAACATATAAGACCCTCTGTAGCAACCCATACATATGGGTACTCTACATCCACTTGATCGGCGATGACATTGATGAGGGAATAAGAACAGCATTGTGGACGTGCGATGATGAGAGACTAGATCGGTGCTATCCCAGCCAAGATCTGGCATCTCTAGGTACTTAATAGTTACCTCTCTCTTCTGAACCCGGCAATTCAAAATGTTTGCCCAAATTGTGGACATCACATCACGAGGTATATCTTCGTGTGTCCTGCAAAGCCTACAGACCTGACACCTACTTCACTCTGGTAGTAGCCAGTAGAGACTGCTTGTTTTCTCGAACTGGATGTAGAAGCTTAAACCTACAGACCTGACAACTACTTCACTCTGGTAGTAGCCAGTAGAGGCTGCTTGTTTTCTGTTTGTAGAAGCTTGAATTTCTAATCCTTATAATTTTTTTGTTCAAATCCCAGGGGCTATAACAACAATCCACACCTAAGGTTGGTTGTTTGGCCTCGAATATATATATTTTTTTGGTCCAATTGCGTGGATGTCTATTGGAATCGTTTCTGCTTTCCCTAATGCAGCTTCCCGTGATACTGTACTGAAGTGATTCTTAGAGCCTCTGTTCTTTGAACTGAAAGCAGCTTAATCGCTCTAATTCGTCTCTGAAAGGTCGACGCCCAGATCTCACAGCCATCTGTTACTCATCTCTATGAGTATTCTTCTTCTGCTTGGAAGGGGGCTTACAATGTTTACCATTAGCCTGATCAGTCGTGCCGTTATCATAGGTTAGGTTAGGTTGTAGAGGATGACATCCAGTGTAGGTCCATTGTAATTCCTCGATGTGATCTTTCCATCTTTTTCCTTCCGATGCGGCCCGGTTTGTCCCAGAGCTTCCTCCTGCTCGTTCTCTTTGAAAGAAATCTCAGAACAACCAACCAGAGGCCCTGATGAATGCAAGTATGTCCCTTAAGCTGCACTCCCGCAGATCAGTGAGAGCCTGATAGAAAAAGGAGCCCAGTATCTTGTTTCTTCTAAAGGATAAAGCTGGACACTGGCATAGGAAGTGGTACGAGTCCTCCGTAACTTCCGGATGCAGGCACCATCTACAGATATCATCGTCTTTAAGTCCTATTCTCATAATGTGTTTCACAAGTGTATTATGTCCTGTTATGATACCAATCAGTGGCCGCAATTCTTCTCTGTTCATCGACATCAAAATTTCGCAGTTCCTACGTTTCTTTTCGTCCCATATCAACTTGGTTTGCTCGCAACCGACCGAAGAAACCCAGCGTCTTCGCCATAGTTCTTCATATTATACTTCTATCCTGTAATAATAAGAAGACAGTGGAGGAAAAACGTCCGCTAGGACATTATTCGTTCCACGAGCGCCCTCCTTAGCCAGCACATTCGCTTCCTCGTTAGAGTTATATTATGCTGTTCAGTGGGAACCTTGAATTCTCTACGACAGCGGCTGACTACCTTAGACCTTATGTCAGCACTGCACAATGCCTTTATAGCTGCTTGACTGTCGATGAAGAAGCTGATATCGCTTCTGAATAACGGCCTCATCAACAGCGACTCAGCAGCCTTTGTGATCGCAGAAATCTCAGCCTGAAAAACAAGTATATATGGCCGTAAGTTCGCTCAGGCTGAATCTTATGTACCCTCCACCATGGATTGCGTAGAAACTTCGACGAAAGACTGTCATCCACAATCGAATTACATGGGTTGTGGTATCTTAAATCGTTTTCTAAATTGTGAGTTAGTCCATATGTGGTATATATTAGACAAAAAAGGTATGTGTAGGTAAGTCTTCAAATCCCCAAATCTGGGGATCGGTTTATATGGGGGCTATATATAATTATGGACCGATGCGGACCAATTTTTGCATGGTTGTTAAAGACCATATACTAAAATCATGTACCAAATTTCAGCCGGATCGGATGAAATTTGCTTCTCATAGAGGGTCTGCAAGCTAAATTTGGGGGTCCGTTTATATGAGGCTATACGTAAAAGTGGACTGATATGGCCCATTTGCAATACCATCCGACCTACATCAATAACAACTACTTGTGCCAAGTTTCAAGTCGATGGCTTGTTTCGTTCGAAAGTTAGCGTGATTTCAACAGACGGACGGACATGCTCAGATCGACTCAGAGTTTCAGCACGACCCAGAATATATATATATATATATATATATATATATATATATATATATATATATATATATATATATATATATATATATATATATATATATATATATATATATATATATATATATATATATATATATATATATATATATATATATATATATATATATATATATATATATATATATATATATATATATATATATATATATATATAATTTATGGGGTCTTAGAGCAATATTTCGATGTGTTACAAACGGAATGACAAAGTTAATATACCCCCATCCTATGGTAGATGGTATAATACTGCAATCACTATCCAGCGTGTAAGTCTCCCTTATTTCTAGTTCACTGCAATAGATTCCGCTGCCCGTTCCTTCCTCCATCTTTGACCCGTCCGTATACATGTTCAGGGTTCCGAAGGGTATCCTCCTGCCTTCCCACTCCTCTATACCTGGTATGTATGTCGGTTTGTTATGATAAGCATGCTTCGTGGCCATATGGTCCGTCTCTCTATACTGCCCGGCCAGAATCTCAGTATGCGTGCAGGCTGTCCTCTCCAGCGTGCTCAAGCTCTTAAGTCTCAGAAGTGTCAGTTCCGCCGTCTTCCTTACGTGTAAATCGAGTGGGATAACTCCCATCAGTACCTCCAAAGCGGCAGTGGCTGTGGTCCTCATAGCGCCTGTCATGTAAATAAGTGCAGTCCTATTTATTCTCAATATATGATTTTGGTGGTTTACGGTTGTCCACCAAACATGACAACCATATGTGGCCACAGGTCTTACAACCGCGGTATAAAGCCAACCAAAAAGAGAAGGCCTCATTCCCCATCTCTGCCCGACCAATTTCTGGCACGAGTATAATGCCGCATAGGCCTTCTTTATGCGATCCGCAGTATTCTCCATCCTGTTTAGTTTGGAATCCAAAAGAACTCCCAGGTACCTTGCTGATTTCGAGAGGGTCAGCTTCGTACCCTGGCATTCAGGCGACTTGTAACCGACAACCTTTTTCCTCCTGGTGAACAGTACCAGCTCCGTCTTTCCAGGGTTCACCCCTAATCCGCATCATAATGTCCACTTCGAAAGATACTGCAAAGACCCGCTCAGCACATCCGAAATAGAGTCCAGGAATTTCCCCGATACCATTATCACAATGTCATCCGCGTATGCCACTACCTTGATGCCCCTACAGTCAATACCTCGTTCACCACCAGTAGCCATAGCAAAGGTGATATTACCCCTGCCTGTGGCAATCCTCTAGTGGTATTAGCCCTCCTTGTGGGGTTCGCTAGCTGGACCACCATGTCCCTGCTTAGCAGCATCACCTCGATCCACTTTATAACGAATTTCTCAACACCATTCGTCTCCATTGCCTGCACTACTTGATCAATTTTCATATAATTAAAAGCACCTTCAATGTCCAGAAACGCCGCCAATGTATATTCGCCATATGTCATGGATCTTTCTATGTGATGCACCACTGAGTGCAGGGCAGATTCTACAGATCTACCTTTAATGTAGGCATGTTGACAGAATGATAGTTTCATGCCTAGCTGGTTCCTAATATGATCATCCAGTATCCTCTCCATCGTCTTTAGCAAGAAGGATGATAAGATTATTGGTCTGAAATCCTTCGCAGTTCCATGTGATATCTTCCCCGTCTTAGGAATGCGATTACCTTAACATTCCTCCAAGCCCTTGGTATATATCCAAGTCGCAATGAGGCTCTCATCAACTCCACATAAAATTCACCCAAGAGGTCGAAAGACTCCTGAAGCATACATGGGTATACCCCGTCAGTTATCATAGACTTTTTTCCCCGTGGAGTGCTCTATCTGTTGTCCCAAAGTTTTTAAGGTACAAGCTTGTTGGGATTACTATGTCGTCTATGTACATCTCTATCTCTAGTATCAGAGGCCGTCTTGCCAGGAGTATCAATTCGGTTGGCTAATTGTAAGTCATGCGTGTCTTTCGCACGTATCATGGTTTGGGGCAGTTTGGCATCAGTGTAGCCAACAAGGAATCTATCGTATGGCACGGGTAACTTCAGAATTTCGTCGTATGGTGCATTCCAGACATCTGGTCCAAGAACTGAGCCTTCTATGGCAGCTGAGGTTACTTAAATTCTTCTTGGACCCTATATAGCGTCATATATCACAACTAGGTCATTAAGGTAGTTTTACGATATTCTCATAACGTATTCCTGAAAGTGAAATGTTACGTCTGCGTTTTCTTGACTGTCAAAAGCGTCACCAGTGGGAAGGTAGATCTTGAGGCGTTGTTGCTCTATTGTACTGCTTGGACGGCATTTTATACTTCCTTAAGGGGTCTTAGTTTCGATTTTCCAGGTATGGATCCGTATTAACTCGCGGTCTGATCCCCCATTTTTTCCGATAGTCTCGTCAAATCTATATAAACCGTTCAAATAGTTTTCCAGTGATGACAATGCTTGGTTGCATTTTTCTTTGCTGATCAGAACTTATCTAGGGCTCCAAGTGTTAAATTTCCAGTTCTGAATCCATATTATTTCGCGGGCAGGTCACCCATTGTTTCTGATAGTATCGTCACGTCTTGGTTTAATAGCCGTCTGAGCAAGCTGAACACAGCTTTCCGGCTGTGTTCAGCATGCACATGGGTCTGTACAAAGATGATGTCACTTGGTTGCCCTTGCTGAACAGAACTAATATTTGTTCCTTCCACAAATTAGGGAGGATACCTTCAGTTAGGCAGCTGTTATAGATAGCAAATATGGTTCCAGGTCGCTTTTTACTAACCTCGGTGGGTATGTCGTCAGGATCGACATACCCACAGATGGTCTCCTTGAGCCTTTTGACGGTATTTTGCAATTTCTCTTTTGTAAAGACATGGAAGTAGGATGATAGATTTTCAGGTGTGATTCCTTGCTTGTACGGCATATTATATTTCCATAGGAGCTTTTAGTGACGATGTTCCAGGTCTGAATCCGTATTGCCTCGCGGACAGACTACCAATAGACCTGATTGACTCGTCAAGTCTTGGTTTGATGAACTGTTCGAATAGCTTTCCAACTGCGTTCATCATGCCAGAGTTCTGTACGACGATAGCGACGCTTAGTCGCCCCTTGCTTTTGCTAATCAGAACTAATCTTTATTCTTTCCACAAATTAGGAAGATATTCTTTTCTTTTAGGCTACTATTGTAAATTGCAAGTAGGGTTCTGAGTCGCTTGGTTGCTATTTATTTAATGATCTCTGTGGGTATGCCTTCAGGATCGGGTGCCTTCTTCTCCTTGAGGATTTTGGTGGCATTCGGCTATTATATCTAGCATCGCCAGTAGGATGATAGATTTTGAGGCGTGGTTGCCCTGTTGTGCTGTTTGTATGGCATATGATACTTCCTTCTTTAAAGGCTCTTAGTGTCGAGGTCTGAATTCGTATGGTTTCGGGTCTGAATTCGTATGGTTTCGGTTTCGGATCTGTCATGGCAATTCGTCCAATAGTCGTTAAGTATTTGTTTGCATAATTTTCCAGCTGTGTCTAATGGTCTGTACGATGATGATAACGCTTTTTTCTTGCTGATCACAACTAATCTTTGTTCTTTGCAGAAATTAAAGAGATGCGTTCTCTTAGGCAGTTTTTTTTACATAGCAAGCAGGGTTCCGGGTCACTTGGCTGCTAATTTTTTAATCACTTCTGCGGGTATGCTATCAATAAATATCTGGTCACTTTTTATCCTTAAGACTTTTGGCGGCATTTAATAGTTCCTGTATTGTAAAGATGGATGTTTGTGAGCGTTTTCATTGTGATCTCGCCTTTCTGATCTCAAGTCTTGGGAATAAAGTTTTCACAATATTTCGCATCTCATTCTCGTCCATCTTATCTACAGGACTTCTCATGCCGAATAGGATATCAATTTGATATTCTAATTTCCAAGGAGTAGTTTGCCAGTCCTGCATATAAATGGCTATGGGTTCAATCCCAGTTTTGAACAAACACCAATAAGTTGGGCGCATAATCCATCTTGTTGGTGATGCTTGTTACATTTGTGTGTTCTTCAAAGCTTCTATAAGTGATTACACCGTAATGTGAAACGCCATTCGGTCTCGGCCATAGAGAGGAGGTCCCTTGCCATTGAGCTCAAACATGGAATTGGGCAACACTCAATGAAACTCAGCACTTGTGCTACCACCATGGGCTGACTAGTCTAAGTGAGTCTAAAATAATAGGAGTTTATTGGCGCTTCATCTCTTAGAAATCTCTCTAGTTTCTCTCGGTTGTGCATGACATGTATTTATGACCGCTTCCTGTATGTATTTCCAATACCTCTACCATTATTTTATCTTCTGCAAAGTAAACATTCGGGATGGCGCCCTCATAGCCGGGTCGCCGGAAAGTAGCAGTAGTGACAATGCTCGCGATCCGTATGTCTTCTTTCCTCTAGAGTCTGTATGTCTCATTCTCCATTCAAACTCTCTATCTAAGCACGCTTGTTTAGACTTAACATTGTTATCTAAGAAATTGTATTGAATTAAATAACATTTAATTGAATTGAATTTATTTTTTAACGCAACGGAATTTATTTTTTAACAGTTTGAAATCTACTGAAATTGTAAGCACAATTCATCAAATAGAACAAAAAGTAGTATTGACATGAATGGCATTTATGTTTTGAAGCTTCAGATTGTTCTAAAAGTAAAATTAGTAGAAAATCAATAGGTCTCTTAGCTTGTGGAAAAGATACATTCTGACACTTTTCCATCAGCCGCAATCCAGACTACTAGGTAAGAATCAACTATAGCGCAATAAAATAAAAATTTGAAATCTGATCATCTTGTGTTTTTTTTTTTTATTTCTAATTGGGTTTACTTGTTGCGTTGGGTTCCGATATCTCCATGTTCGAGATACCACTTCCAAGCAACTTAATTAAGCTCATCTACTTGGCAACCTGTTATTTCTATAAACTTTGTGGGAGCTATCCTTCCCTGGGATACCCAAATACAATCCACAACAACAACTATGCTCTTTGGAGTCTTTTGTCCTGCTCTCCCACTGTCTCCAGTTGGCGCTCATCAGAAGAAATTACCGAAATTTTTCACTTTCATTTCTCACTAACCGATTTAAATCCAACTGCTGCTACCAGATCGTGAATGCCATAAAGTATGGACTTTTTTCATGTAACCGATACTGATACTTGCCAGACATTTTTTTTGACAATTTGTCAGTTTTGGAAAATGTTGGGACGTATTTGTCAACACTACATAATATAAATATAGTCTCCGCCATGTACCTATATTCCCCGTATTATCCAGACTACTATTAGTGTCTTTTCTTACATGCATGTAGCCGATACTGATACTTGCCATACATTTTTTTTTTGACAATTTGTCAGTTTTGGAAAATGTTCAAAGGTATTTAGCAACACTGTATGATACAGATAGAGTCTCCGCCATGTACCTATATTCCCCGTATTATCCAGACTACTATTAGTGTCTGTCCTTACATTATTGTAAGTTTAATTATAGTCAATATATTCCCCCAAAGTGTACAGCACCTCTATGAAAGAATCTTGTATTTCGTGCATTACCCCTTTGCGGAAGTTATTTTAAAAATTTTGTTTAAAATGACAAAAACAAGGTTTGAGTTCTTCCGTTCGAGAATAAATCACCACCATCATCATCATCATTATCATTGTAGAAGTGGAAGTGCTTAATTGGTTTGAAAAATGAAAATTTGTGGCTGGATGAATGCACTCCTACTGGTTCTACACATGATGTAAAATCAAAATACCATCACATTGCATTATCCGCACTTTCCGGATGTCAAAGGTAATTAGGGTTGAAGAAATTCTAGTTGGATTGAATATCAAAGGCATGCTCAGTAGCACCAATGCAATAACAAGCAAACAGATCACATTCCCACTAAAACTCTTTCATAAATTATGGATAATTTTAAGCGGTAGACATGAAGTACAATTATGTGGAGGGGGGAGGAATCATATGATCGAATCATTAGAATCACTATCATTGTGGGTTTGTTCTTATAGAGATTCACTCTCTCTCTCTCTTTGTCTCACTATCTTTCTCTTTGTTGTGGTAGGAAACTAACTCATCAACAACGTCATCATTACCACCATCATTATCACAGCAATCATAAATAATTCCCCCTATCGAGTGCTTGCCAACCAATGGTTATATGTGCCCCATTAATTGTTGATATATTAGTGGGGAATTTTGCCTCACTCTATTAGAAATCCGGAAGTGCATGTGTAAATATGCTGTAGTTCGGCTTATGAGAGTACATCAATATAAAATTGATGTGGTGTACTTGGAGCATTTGAAAGAGTGGTTTTATATTAAATATGCTTGTATTTGAATGCTTTAGGAGAGCACAATGGGAGAAACGTTGAAAGTGGACAAAGCTTTATATTTTTTATTGTATGTGAAAATCGGCCAATTTTTTTTTGGTTTTAGACATGTTGGCATCTGAATTTACACTGCAAAAAATGTATGTCGCAATTTATAACATCAAAGATTGACTAATAATTAATTTTTATTCCGAAAATTTTCGGTGGAGGCGAAAAACAAGTAAACTGTTTTATAGCCAGAAATTTTAATGCCCTTGTGTACTTTTTAACTACAGCTCACGAAATTGCACGTTCTCATAGAAGAAACAAGTATATACGGCCGTAAGTTCGGCTAGGCCGAATCTTATGTACCTTCCACCATGGACTGCGTAGAAACTTCTACTAAAGACTGTCATCCACAATCGAGTTACCTAGGTTGCGGTAACACTTGCCGATGGCAACGTATCTTAAAACTTCTGAACACCGTCTTCTAAATTGTAAGTTAGTCCATACGGGGTATATATTAAAAAAAGGCCGATGAAATACGAATTTAATTCAGTTTGCCAAAATTCTCTATAGAAATACAATTTTGACAAATTTTTCTAAAATTTTGACAAACATTTCTATAGGAATAAAATATTGACAAAATCTTCTACAGAAATAAAATTTTGACATAGAAATAAAATTTTGAAAAAATTTTCAATAGAAATAAAATTTTGACATAGAAATAAAATTTTGAAAAAATTTTCTATAGAAATAAAATTTTGGCCAAGTTTTCTATGGAAATAAAATTGTGACAAGACATTCTATAGCAATTAAATTTTAACAAAATTTTCCATAGAAATAAAATTTTAACAAAATTTTCTATGGCAATAAAATTTTAACAAAATTTTCTATGGCAATAAAATTTTAACAAAATTTTCCATAGAAATAAAATTTTGACAAAATTTTCTATAGAAATAAAATTTGGCAAATTTTCTCTAGATATACAAGTTTGACAAAATTTTCTACAGAAATAAAATGTTGACAAAATTTTCTATAGTAATACAATTTTGACAAAATTTTGTATAGAAATAAAATTTTGGTAGATTATTTTTGGCGATATGGACCAATTTTTGTGTGATTGGCGATCGGCTATATATAACTATAGACCGATATGGACCAATTTTTGCATGGTTGTTAGTGGCCATATACTAGCGCAATGTACCAAATTTCAACCGAATCGGATAAATTTTGCACCTCCAAGAGGTTCGGGAGATCAAATCTGGGGATCGGTTTATATGGGGGCTATATATAATTATGGACCGATATGGACCAAATTTGCATGGTTGTGAGAGACCCTATACGTAAACTACGCTCCAAATTTCAACCGGATCGGATGAAATTTGCTCTTCCAAGAGGCTCCGGAGGACAAATCTGGGGATCGGTCTATATGGGGAATATATATAATTATGGACCGATATGAACCAAGTTTTGCATGGTTGTTAGAGACACTATACTAACACTACGAAGCATATTTCAACCGAATCGGATGAATTCTGCTCCTACAAGGGGTTCCGGAGGTCAAATCTGGGGATCGGTTTATATGGGGGCTATATATAATTATGGAACGATATGGACCAATTACTGCATGGCTGTTAGAGACCATATACGTACACTACGTACCAAACGAAATTTGCTCTTCCAAGAGGCTCCGGAGTTCAAATCTGGGGATCGGTTTATATAGGAGCTATATATAATTATGGACTGATACGGACCAAGTTTTGCATGGTTGTTAGAGCCCCTATACTAACACCACGTACCAAATTTCAACCGGATCGGAAGAGGCTCCTGAGGTCAAATCTGGGGATCGATTTATATGGGGGCTATATATAATTATGGAACGATATGAACCAATTTCTGCATGGCTGTTAGAGACCATATACGTACACTACGTACCAAACGAAATTTGCTCTTCCAAGAGGCTCCGGAGTTCAAATCTGGGGATCGGTTTATATGGGAGCTATATATAATTATGGACTGATACGGACCAAGTTTTGCATGGTTGTTAGAGCCCCTATACTAACACCACGTACCAAATTTCAACCGGATCGGAAGAGGCTCCGGAGGTCAAATCTGGGGATCGATTTATATGGGGGCTATATATAAGTATGGAACGATATGGACCAATTTCTGCATGGCTGTTAGAGACCATATACGTACACTACGTACCAAACGAAATTTGCTCTTACAAGAGGCTCCGGAGTTCAAATCTAGGGATCGGTTTATATGGGAGCTATATATAATTATGGACTGATACGGACCAAGTTTTGCATGGTTGTTAGAGCCCCTATACTTACATCACGTACCAAATTTCAACCGGATCGGATGAATTTTGCTCCTCCAAGAGGCTCCGGAGGAAAAATCTGGCGATGGGTCTATATGGAGGATATATATAACTATCGACCGATATGGACCAATTTTTGCATGGTTGTTAGAGACCATATGCGTACACCACGTACCAAATTTCAACCGGATCGGATGAATTTTACTCCTTCAAGAGGCTCCGGAGGCCAAATCTGGGGATCGGTCTATATGGGGGATATATATAATTATGGACCGATATGGACCAATTTTTGCATGATTGTTAGAGACCATATACTAACACCATGTACCAAAATTGAACCGGATCATATGAATTTTTGCTCCTCCAATAGGCTCCGGAGGACAAATCTGGGAATCGGTCTATATGAGGGATATATATGATTATGGACCGATATGGACCAATTTTTGCATGATTGTTAGAGACCATATACTAACACCATGTACCAAATTTGAACCGGATCAAATGAATTTTGCTCCTCCAATAGGCTCCGGAGGTCAAATCTTGGGATCGGTTTATATGGGGGCTATATATAATTATGGACCGATATGGACCAATGTTTGCATGGTTGTTAGAGACTATATGCGTACACCACGTACCAAATTTCAACCAGATCGGATGAATTTTGCTCCTCCAATAGGCTCCGGAGGTCAAATCTTGGGAAATATGTTAGAGCAAAAGTATAATTAACAGATAAATAAAATAAATTTTTAATCAATACTACTTGAAATATCCCCCATTATATGGCTATAATAAATGGTTTACATAAATATAAAGAATTCATTTTTCTTTCTTCATTTGGATTCTACTGTAGCATCAACAAACATACGAACATTGTCACTCTTAAAGCTATTAATTATTTATGCGTACGTATTATAACATGCATTGTCACCGCACTCAGCGGTACCTCACTATTAAATTCCCAAGGGAAATGAGACACTCACGTACAACTATTCAGGGTATTCACAAATTTGCAAAATCTACAAATGTACGGATTTGCATTAGTCTCAATCGGAAATGGCAAAAGTAAATGAAGACTCAACACATCACTCCAATTTTACTGGGGGCCATGTACCACCACCACCACCAAGCGCTACGCCATAATCCCCACCTTCGGAGTATAGGGAAATGCGGATATATTTTATGCGTGTGAACACAATTCAAAGACTTTATGAAAAATATTCACATAAATCTTCACAATTATTTGTGTGTGTGTGTGTAACCTAGGCCCAGGTCGGATGTTGAGATTGCTTGAGCTTGTTTGTGAGTACCACAGACAAGTATTGGTAATTATATTTAAGCCATGTTATTAAGGGCTTATCATTTTTGTGTTGTTTGTGATATTTCCCAAAATCCCTATCAATGTATGTTGGCACTCAACCGAAATTATAATTACAAGTCTATTTTACATTGCCCCACAGAAGCATCAGTTATCTTGGTAATGAGGGGAAGTGTAAGATAAAATTGATATTTTATGATAGTGAATGCATCAGCCAAATTCCTATTCATAGGGATGACAACACTGATAGCCCCACGATGAACGATCACAAAATCATGATGGCGCTATTTCGATGAAAGGGCAAGTACCCTAGTGACTGCTGCCACGTTTACGTTACTGTGACTGACAAGATTTTCAATAGAAATAAAATTTTGGCACATTTCCTATAGAAATAACATATTCCATAGAAATACACTTTTGAAAAAATTCGTTATAGAAAAAAATTTTACAAAATTTTCCATAGTATTAAAATTTTGACAAAATATTCTAAAGAAAAAAAATTAAAAATTTTTTTTATTGAAATAAAATTTTGGTACAATTTTCTACAGAAATAAAATGTTTACAAAATATCCTATAGAAAAAAAATTTTTGTTAAATTGTTTTTCTAAAGATACATTTCTCAAAATTTCATTTATATAGCAAATTTTCCCAAAATTTTATTGCTATAGAAAATTTGATAAACATTTTATTTTTATTTCTATTTGATAATAATTTATTTTTAAAGAAAACTTTATTAAAATTTTATTTATATAGAAAATTTCCCCAATTTTTTTTTTCTAAAGACAATTTTCTCAAAATTCTATTTATATAGAAAACTAGCGTAACCCAGCCCGCTTCGCTGCGCCTCCCGAAGCTTATTTTCGTTAACTTATGGCGATTTCGATTGGTAAAAAAGGTGCAACATTCTCGAAATTGTTTGCAAAATATGAAGGGCACTGTTATAGCTTTTGGGTCCTGTCTCCCTCACAATATTATGAATTAACAATAATTTTGGAATGACACTATCATTTGAGTGAAAATATAATGACGAAAAAAGTAGTGTAACACCAAGGCAACATATTTTTTGCGAAACGAAAAGCCCTTAGTCAACCATATCCATCGATCTGAAAAGATTTGAAAGTCTTTTAAATAGTAGGATCAGGGGAAGTCTGGCACAAAAACTGAAGTACTGATTAATCACTCCATGGTTTCCACACACGTGTCCCGTACATTTCAAAAAATCGGACTGCTTGCTTTTTCGTTTATATACAGAAATAGGATGGTTTTGCAGACGTAAAACGGACCGTCTACGTTGCCTACCAACTTCATTATACCCTTCACCACTACTGTGGTACAGGGTATAATAAGTTTGTGCATTTGTATGTAACGCCAAGAAATAATTGTCATAGACCCATCTTTTAGTATACCGATCGGCTTAGAATTAAATTCTGAGTCGATTTAGCGATGTCCGTCTGTCTGTCTGTCCGTCCGTCTGTTTGTATATGTAATTTTGTGCACAAAGTACAGGTCGCAGTTTAAGTCCCATCGTCCTCAAATTTGACATAACGTCTTTCTTCGGGTAGAAGACAATCGCTATTGATTTTGGAAAATATCGGTTCAGATTTAGATATAGGTGCCATATATAGTTATCACCGATTTGATCATAAATCACGTATTTATGAACCGACGTTCTTCAAATTTTGTACATCTGAATGTATTGTCAGTCCCGTAAAAACTGCCAAATATCAGCTAAATCGGTTCAGATTTATATATAGCTCCCATATATATCTTTCGTCCGATTTTGACTTATATGGCTTCAAAAGCCAGAGTTTTGCCCTGATTTGCTTCAAATTTTGCACAACGAGTACGTTTAATAATATCGTTAATTGTGACAAATTTAGTTGAAATCGGTTCAGATTTAGATATAGCTCCCCTATATAAATTTCGTCCGATTTTGACTTATATGGCTTCAAAAGCCAGAGTTTTGCCCTGATTTGATTAAAATTTTGTACAAGGAGTACGTTTAATAATATCGTTAATTGTGACAAATTTAGTTGAAATCGGTTCAGATTTAGATATAGCTCCCATATATATCTTTCGTCCGATTTGCATTTATATGGCCTCAAAAGCCAGAGTTTTGCCCTGAGTTGCTTAAAATTTTGCACAACAAGTACGTTTAATAGTATCGTTAATTGTGCCAAATTTAGTTGAAATCGGTTCAGATTTAGATATAGCTCCCCTATATAACTTTCGTCCGATTTTGACTTATATGGCTTCAAAAGCCAGAGTTTTGCCCTGATTTGATTAAAATTTTGCACAACGAGTACGTTTAATAATATCGTTAATTGTGCCAAATTTAGTTGAAATCGGTTCAGATTTAGATATAGCTCCCATATATATCTTTCGTCCGATTTTGACTTATATGGCTTCAAAAGCCAGAGTTTTGCCCTGATTTGATTAAAATTTTGTACAAGGAGTACGTTTAATAATATCGTTAATTGTGCTAAATTTAGTTGAAATCGGTTCAGATTTAGATATAGCTCCCATATATATCTTTCGTCCGATTTGCATTTATATGGCCTCAAAAGCCAGAGTTTTGCCCTGAGTTGCTTAAAATTTTGCACAAGGAGTACGTTTTATAGTATCGTTAAGTGTGCTTAATTTGGTTAAAATCGGTTCCGATTCAGATATAGCTCCCATATATATCTTTCGACCGATTTGGACTTATATAGCCCCAAAAGCCAAAGTTTTGCCCTGATTTGCTTCAAATTTTGCACCACAAGTACGTTTAATAGTATCGTTAATTGTGCTAAATTTAGTTGAAATCGGTTCAGATTTAGATATAGCTCCCATATATATCTTTCGTCCGATTTGCATTTATATGGCCTCAAAAGCCAGAGTTTTGCCCTGAGTTGCTTAAAATTTTGCACAACAAGTACGTTTAATAGTATCGTTAATTGTGCCAAATTTAGTTGAAATCGGTTCAGATTTAGATATAGCTCCCCTATATAACTTTCGTCCGATTTTGACTTATATGGCTTCAAAATCCAGAGTTTTGCCCTGATTTGATTAAAATTTTGTACAAGGGGTACGTTTAATAATATCGTTAATTGTGCCAAATTTAGTTGAAATCGGTTCAGATTTAGATATAGCTCCCCTATATAACTTTCGTCCGATTTGGACTTATATGGCCCCAAAAGCCAGAGTTTTACCTTATTTTGATTAAAATTTTGTACAAGGAGTAAGTTTAATAATATCGTTAATTGTGACAAATTTAGTTGAAATCGGTTCAGATTTAGATATAGCTCCCCTATATAAATTTCGTCCGATTTTGACTTATATGGTTTCAAAAGCCAGAGTTTTGCCCTGATTTGATTAAAATTTTGTACAAGGAGTAAGTTTAATAATATCGTTAATTGTGACAAATTTAGTTGAAATCGGTTCAGATTTAGATATAGCTCCCATATATATCTTTCGTCCGATTTGCATTTATATGGCCTCAAAAGCCAGAGTTTTGCCCTGAGTTGCTTAAAATTTTGCACAAGGAGTACGTTTTATAGTGTCGTTAATTGTGAAAAATTTAGTTGAAGTCGGTTCAGATTTAGATATAGCTCCCATATATATCTTTCGCCCGATTTTCCGTCATATGACCACAGAGGTCAAAGTTGTAATCCGATTTGCGTGAAATTTTGCACATTGAGTAAATTCAACATAGTAACTATGCACGTGAAATTTGATTGCAATCGGTTCAGATTTCGATATAGATTCCATATATATGTTTTTCCTATTTAGGCAAAACTGGCCGAAATACCTAAATTTTCCTTATCAAATCGCCACTGCTAAGTCGAAAACTTATCAAAATGACTCAAATTTTCCTATTACTCTATTACACATCTATCGACCGATAAATCATAAATACACTTTTACAAAGTTGCCTCAAAATTGGTTCATATTTAAATGTTTCCTATATTTTTTTACTAACATAGTGTTTCACCTCAGCGCATTAGCCGAATTAAATGTAAAATCTATAACTATTGAAGAACTCTGTACAGATCTGCTCAGATATACAGAATATATGTGTATGGATTCATATAGCATATAGCATATAGCATCCAACACATTGGTCGAATTTGATATGGTATCGAAAATGTGGACTTACAAAGTGGTGAAGGGTATAATATAGTCGGCCCCGCCCGACTTTAAACTTTCATTACTTGTTTTAAATTGAAATTTTTTATTTAAAAATGTCTGGCAGAAGCCTGTGGAAAAATCATAAAATTATGTACCGAGATCCCATTTATCGGTAATCCTCTACTTTCTATTTTCAAAAAATTGGGCAAAAGGGAACCCCCTCTCTCGCTCCTCGCCGACCAGATATCGCAAATTCACGTACCCTTAGGTTAGGCAGCCCGATATATCAGGCTCACTTAGACTATTCAGTCCATTGTGATACCACAGTGGTGAACTTCTCTCTTATCACTGAGTGCTACCCGATTCCATGTTAGCCCAATGACAAGGGACCTCCTTTTTATAGCCGAATCCGAACGGCGTTCCACATTCCAGTGAAACCACTTAGAGAAGCTTTGAAACCCTTAGAAATGTCACCAGCATTACTGAGGTGGTACACTTTCATTTCATAAACTACACACAAAAAATTTTTTTTCTGATTCAATCACGAAATTAATTGATCCAATTAATTTTTAATTGAAATGTCTTCAATCACAGAAATGATAGTATCAATTAAAAAATTAATTGACAGTCAATTAAAAAATTAATTGATCCAATTAAATATTTAATTGATACTATTAATTTGGGTGATTGATTTTTATTTCAATTAAAAAATTTGTTGAATCAATTAAATTTTTAATTGAATATTTTTTAAAACTCAATTAAGATTTTAATTGCCAAAATTTTCGTGAATCTTTTTTCTGTGTACCCAACTTCACTATTCCCCTTCTCCAACCAGACATCGAAAAATCATGTACCCTGTTTAAATGTTATCGTCTTCTCCCAATTTCAAGTAAAGCAGAGAAGGTTAGATTTTGCTCTAGTTTTTGTAAAGCGATATCACTTTCTCTGCAAATTCCAAGAAAATCTATAAACTTTCCTTCAAGTTTCATAGTGTGGGGCAAAGAGAAGTTTCCCGTCCAAATACCCAAAAATCAAGTACACCATATTGATTTTATAGCCTTCCCCTACGGCCTTTAGACATTTCAAGTAAACTTGAGAATTCTAGTTTTTTTTTTCAGTTTTAGACGAGGTCTCCCTCACCGTCCCAATATCGAATAATGATATAGCGTATATTGTGTAGACGTCCCAGAATATCTCAAACAAATTATAAGCCCAATTTTTAAACAAGAGGACAAGGGGAGACACCTCTTCCCTTCCGAATATCACCAAATCAGATATATAACCTGGCCCACATACTCTGTAAATTTCAAGTAAATTGGAAAAGTTTAATTTTTTCACGGTATGTACTTGAGGAGAAATGAGGTATCCCTGTACCCTTTTGTTCTTCCCCGACTAAATATTAAAACTCTTTATCACAATGGACTGAATAGTTTAAGTGAGCCTGAATCTTAATCGGGCTGCCACTTTAACCTAACCTTTAACCTAAATATTAAAACATCATATACCTCCTATAAATTTCATAATCTCTAAATTCTCCGCAAAATTGCAGTAACATAAGTCAACAAATTTTAGTTTTTTTCACAGTACTTAAAAAAAAAGTCGGACAAACGGGAGACCCCCCTCGACCAAATATAGAAAAATAAAGTAGCTGTTATTTGCCTAGACGCCCCTTTCAACCTTCCGTTAAAATTTCAAGCAAATCGTATAATTTTGTTCCCATTTTCAAAACGTCGGGCAAGGGGGAGGTCCCCCTTCCCGACTAAATATTAAACAATCAGGTACCCCACAATAAATCAATTAACCTCACGACGTGTAAATCTCAATCTCAAGTAAATCAGAGAATTTTTGTTTTTTGTTTTTACTTTAAACAAAAATCGTATAATGGGGTGCTCCACCTCCGCGACCAAATATTGAAAAATAAAGTAGCGGGTCTTTGTCTAGACCTTACCGCTAACCTTCCTTGGAAATTTCACTCAAATCGGAGAACTTTGGAACAATTTTCAAAAAGTATGGCAAGGGGGAGGCCCCCTTCCCGAACAAATATTAAAAAAATCAGGTACCCCATAATAAATTCATAACTTCACGGCGTGTTCTCTGTAAATCAGAGAAGTTTTGTTTTTTTGTTTTTTACTTTAAACAAAAATCGTATAAAAATAAAATAGAGGGTATTTGTATAAACCTTTGTCATCGCTAACGTTCCTTGGAAATTTCACCTAAATCAAGATTGACCCAATTTTGAAAAAGTCGGCCAAAGGGGATGTCCCTTTTCCCACCAGATATCAAAAAATAAGGTACCCTTTTTTCACCACATGATTACCCTCTACGTTCTCCGAACATTTTTCATGTGAAAAAATAAAATTATTTTATAACAAAATCAACTGCGATAAATTCAAATTATACCTTTTTGCAATATGCTCTGTTTCCATTGAAATTTTTCTTGAATTTTCCATATTTATAAACCTCACAGAGACCTAGACCTTTCCAACCAATGCAAAACCTTGGAAATCGGTTTTTGTGTTCTGGAGTTATTGCGTCAGGAAGAAAAACCCGACTTATTATACCCACCACCATAGAATGGTGACGGGGGTATAATAAGTTTGTCATTCCGTTTGTAACACATCGAAATATCGATTTCCGACTATATAAAGTATATATATTCTTGATCAGGGAAAAATTCTAAGACGATATAACGATGACCGTCTGTCCGTCTGTCTGTTGTAATCACGCTACAGTCTTCAATAATGAAGCAATCGTCCTGAAATTTTGCACAAACTTGTCTTTTGTCTGCAGGCAGGTCAAGTTCGAAAATGGGCTATATCGGTCCAGGTTTTGATATAGTCCCCATATAAACCGACCTCCCGATTTGGGATCTTGGGCTTATAGAAATCGTAGTTTTTATCCAATTTGCCTGAAATTTGAAATCTAGAGGTATTTTATATGACCATAAAGAGGTGAGCCAAAAATGGTGAGTATTGGTCCATATTTTCGTATAGCCCCCATATAGACCGATCTCCCGATTTTACTTCTTGGGCTTATAGAAACCGTAGTTTTTATCCAATTTGTCTGAAATTGGAAACCTAGAGGTATTGTAGGACCACAAATACGTGTGCCACAAATTGTGAGTATCGGTCCATATTTTGGTATGGTCTCCATATAAAACGACCTCCCGATTTGGGGTCTTGGGCTTATAGAAACCGTAGTTTTGATCCAATTTGCCTGAAATTGGAAATCTAGAGGTATTTTAGGACCATAAAGAGGTGTGCTGAAAATGGTGCGTATCGGTCCATGTTTTGGTATGGTCCCCATATAAAACGACCTCCCGATTTGGGGTTTTGGGCTTATAGAAACCCTAGTTTTTATCCAATTTGTCTGAAATTGGAAATCTAGAGGTATTGTAGGACCACAAATACACGTGCCAAAAATTGTGAGTATCGGTCCATATTTTCGTATAGCCCCCATATAGACCGATCTCCCCATTTTACTTCTTGGGCTTATAGAAACCGCAGTTTTTATTCAATTTACCTGAACTTGGAAATCTAGAGGTATTGTAGGACCACAAATACGTGTGCCAAAAATTGTGAGTATGGGTCCATGTTTTGGTATGGTCCCCATATAAAACGACCTCCCGATTTGGGGTCTTGGGTTTATAGAAACCGTAGTTTTTATCCAATTTGTCTGAAATTGGAAATCTAGAGGTATTTTAGGACCACAAATACGTGTGCCAAAAATTGTGAGTATCGGTCCATGTTTTGGTATGGTCCCCATATAAAACGACCTCCCGATTTGGGGTCTTGGGTTTATAGAATCCGTAGTTTATATACAATTTGCCTGAAATTGGAAATCTAGAGGTATTTTAGGACCATAAAGAGGTGTGCCGAAAACGGTGAGTATCGGTCCATATTTTGGTATAGCCACCGTATAGACCGATTTCCCGATTCTACTTCTTGGGCTTCTAGCATCCGAAGTTTTTATCCTATTTGCCTGAAATTGGAAATCTAGAGGTATTTTCGGGTCATAAAAAGGTGTGCCGAAAACGGTGAGTATCGGTCCATATTTTAGTATAGCCCCCATAAGAACAATCTCCCGATTTAACTCCTTGGGTTTCTAGAAATCGTAGTTTTTATCTGAATTGCGTGAAATTGTAAATATTCTGGTATTTTAGGCTCACAAAAACGTGTATCGGATTAAGTTTTTATCGGTCCATTTGGTAATGCCTCCATATAGACCGACTTCACTTCTTGAGGGTGTAGAAAGCGCACTGATCATGAAAATTGTTTGAAACTTCCAGATTTTACTTCTACAGATTTAAGATTTCAAATCAAGATGTTGTTTTATAATTTTCTTGCACACTTACAAGAGATGTTAATGATTCCTCTAAAACTCAAACAAAAATGGTTCTTATAAATCCAGAATCTGATATAGTTCTCATAGGTGATATCTTTAAATTTACTTTCGGGAAGTGTCCTCAAGTCCTCAAGCCCTCCTGGAATTTCAAAGGAAACCCTAATATTTGGTTCATGGTGGTGGGTATTTAAGATTCGGACCGGCCGAACTTAGTGCTGTATATATTTGTTTTTTTTTTTTTTATACCCTCCATCATAGGATGGGGGTATATTAACTTTGTCATTCCGTTTGTAACACATCGAAATATTGCTCTAAGACCCCATAAAGTATATATATTCTGGGTCGTGGTGAAATTCTGAGTCGATCTAAGCATGTCCGTCCGTCCGTCCGTCCGTCTGTTGAAATCACGCTAACTTCCGAACGAAACAAGCTATCGACTTGAAACTTGGCACAAGTAGTTGTTATCGATGTAGGTCGGATGGTATTGAAAATGGGCCATATCGGTCCACGTTTACGTATAGCCCCCATATAAAGGGACCCTCAGATTTGGCTTGTGGAGCCTCTAGCAGAAGCATATTTCATCCGATCCGGCTGAAATTTGGTACATGGTGTTGGTATATGGTCTCTAACAACCATGCAAAAATTGGTCCACATCGGTCCATAATTATATATAGCGCCCATATAAACCGATCCCCAGATTTGGCTTGCGGAGCCTAAAAGAAAAGCAAATTTCATCCGATCCTGCTGAAATTTGGTACATGGTGTTGGTATATGGTCTCTAACAACCACGCAAAAATTGGTCCACATCGGTCCATAATTATATATAGCCACCATATAAACCGATCCCCAGATTTGGCTTGAGGAGCCTCAAAGAGAAGAAAATTTCATCCGATCCGGCTGAAATTTGGTACATGATGTTGGTATATTGTCTCTAACAACCATGCAAAAATTGGTCCATATCGGTCCTTAATTATATATAGTCCCCATATAAACCGATCCTCAGATTTGGCTTGTGGAGCCTCTAAGAGAAGGATATTTCATCCGATCCGGCTGAAATTTGGTACATGGTGTTAGTATATGATCTTTAACAACCGTCGCAGAATTGGTCCATATCGGTCCATAATTATATATAGCCCCCATTTAAAATGTTCTCCAGATTTGACCTCCGGAGCCTCTTGGAGGAGCAAAATTCATCCGATCCGGTTCAAATTAGGAACGTGGTGTTAGTATATGGTCGCTAACAACCATACCAAAATTGGTCCATTCACACAAAAATTGGTCCATATCGGTTCATAATCATGGTTGCCACTAGAGCCAAAAATAATCTACCAAAATTTTATTTCTATAGAAAATTTTGTCAAAATTTTATTTCTAGAGAAAATTTTGTTAAAATTTTATTCGGTTCATAATAAAATTTTCATCATTGTCAAAATTTTATTTCTATAGAAAATTTTGTCAAAATTGTATTTCTATAGAAGATTTTGTTCAAATTTTATTCGGTTCATAATCATGGTTGCCACTCGAGCCACAAATAATCTACCAAGATTTTATTTCTATAGAAAATTTTAAAAGTTTATTTCTATAGAAAATTTTGTGAAAATTTTATTTCTGTAGAAAATTTTGTCAAAATTTTATGTCTACTTTGTCAAACTGAATTATATACGTATTGGATCGATCTTTTTTGATTTGATATATACCACGTATGGACTTACATACACTTTAGACGATGGTGTTAGGAGGTTTTAAGATACCTTGCCATCGGCAAGCGTTACCGCAACTTAAGCAATTCGAGTGTTTAGAAGAAGTTTCTACGCAATCCATGATGGAGGGTACATAAGCTTCGGCCTGGCCGAACTTACGGCCGTATATACTTGTTTTTTTTTTTTCAAATAGATGAATTGTATTCCATAGTTTAGCTAATACAATAATTCGTGGCTCTGCATATTTTCTTGGATTAGAGATCTAACTATAAATTCTCCGAAAATTGAATTGGAAGTGCACAGACCAGTGCGAACTTTAAAAAAATGAAAATCACTATATTTGTAAGCCTTTCGATTTTTGCCATAACACAGGTATGTAAAATCATTTTTTTTAAATTTACTTTATTGCATAAATATGGGTTCTAACATTCATAATTATCTCTTGTCTATTAGTTATTTTTTTTAGCTGAAGCACGTAAATTTTCCTTGACCAATGAAAAAGAATTTATCGTGGTTGAGCAATTCCTAAATGAATTGAAATTATTGCTGACATACAATATATTTGATATCTTGAAACGTGTTCATCGCAATTTAATTTATTCCATTTACCCTGCTGCCGATCAGGCTAAGGCATTAAGACTGAGGAAGGTAAATGATGCCTGTGCGGAAATAAAATCACTTCAGCAGAAATTAGAATTTATCGCCAAGGTCTTAACATTCGGGATAAATTATGGCAATCTAGAAGCTCAGTGGGATAATATCTATAACCGCTTCAAAAGGAAAATGCGAAGTGCTCAAATAGTGAATGCACAAAAGCCATTGTATCACTGTAACTGATGAATTTTTGCCATTCAATCATCAATGAAATAATCCTAAGAAAATACCATAAAATGCTGAAAATTGTTTTCCGGTTCCGGGGCAATAGAAACAATATTTCCGTTTATTTTTATGTACAGCAATATATTCTTCCTATACGTAATAGCATAAAATGTATGGGCCATATATTATAATAAATTGGGATATATTTGGGTCATAATTTTTCAAAAATATAAATTATGGGCATGTAGGTTAGGTTAGGTTAGGTTAGGTGGCAGCCCGATGTATCAGGCTCACTTAGACCATTCAGTCCATTGCGTTACCACATTGGTGAACTTCTCACTTATCACTGAGTGCTGCCCGATTCCATGTTAAGCTCAATGACAAGGGACCTCCTTTTTATAGCCGAGTCGGAACGGCGTGGGCATGTAAAATTATATGAATTAAAAAATGTCGAATAAACATATCTATGTTAACATATGTTTTTAAAAGAGAGAGAAAGATAGAAAACCAGATGGAGAGAGGGTTCACGAAAAAAATCACCACAATACAGCAACAAAGTAAAATAAGAGCAAATCTTAAGATTGGGGAGGGGAACGATATGAGTCTCCAAGATGTTCTTACAGGATATTGATAAGCGAGATCACATGCAGAAATCTTCAAACGGTTCTTACAATTCGATGTCACTCCATAACACCGGAACAGTATCTGCAGCATCAGTCAAAAATATTCTCGGTGAGGCAATACTGTGACCTCCTCTCTTTCCAGCACAGGATAAAATGCATATGGACAAACCACTCAAACCGGGCCACATTTAGGATTGGTTTGGTTTGGTTAGGTGGCAGCCCGATGTATCAGGCTCACTTAGACTATTCAGTCCATTGTGATACCACAGTGGTGAACTTCTCTCTTATCACTGAGTTCTGCCCGATTCCATGTTAAGCTCAATGACAAGGGACCTCCTTTTTATAGCCGAGTCTGAACAGCGTTCCACATTGCTGTGAAGCCACTTAGAGAAGCTTTGAAACCCTCAGAAATGTCACCAGCATTACTGTGGTGGGATAATCCACCACTGAAAAACTTTTTGGTGTACGATCGAAGCAAGAATCGAATCCACGACCTTGTGTATGCAAGGGGGGGCATGCTAACCATTGCACCACATTTAGGATGGCATCCGCTGAACGAGTCAAGATAGTTCAAGATAGTTCGACTTCACACTGGACTCATTAAGTAGAGGTAGCTCTATTCCCCCAACTGAATATCGAAGCTTAAATGTTTCACCCTTTAATTTGTTTTGTCTTTCCTTATTTGTAATATCCCATCTGCTATCCGGTATCTACAGTTACCTCTTAAAGGGAGCCACCGTGGTGCAATGGTTAGCATGCCCGCCTTACATAAACAGGGTCGTTGGTTCAAACCAAGTTTCGACCAAACACCAAAAAGTTTTTCAGCTGTGGATTATCCCACCTCAGTAATGCTGGTGACATTTCTGAGGGTTTCAAAGCTTCTCTAAGGGGTTTCACTGCAATGTGGAACGCCGTTCGGACTCGGCTATAAAAAGGAGGTCCCTTGCCATTGAGCTTAGCATGGAATCGGGCAGCACTCAGTGATAAGAAGTTCACCACTGTGGTATCACAATGGACTGAATAGTCTATGTGAGCCTGATACATCGGGCTGCCACATAACCTAACCTAACCTAACCTACCTCTTAAAGGGAGCCACCGTGGGGCAATGTTTAGCATGCCCGCCTTACATAAACAGGGTCGTTGGTTCAAACCAAGTTTCGACCAAACACCAATAAGTTTTTCAGCTGTGGATTATCCCACCTCAGCAATGCTGGTGACATTTCTGAGGGTTTCAAAGCTTCTCTAAGGGGTTTCACTGCAATGTGGAACGCCGTTCGGACTCCGCTATAAAAAGGAGTTCCCTTGCCATTGAGCTTAACATAGAATCGGGCAGCACTCAGTGATAAGAGAGAAGTTCACCACTGTTGTATCACAATGGACTGAATAGTCTAAGGGAGCCTGAAATATCGGGCTGCCACTTTACCTAACCTAACCTTGAGAGGAATCGTAAAAAGGGAAGAAGCCATAGATATCTGCCTTCTTGGCAACATACTGGTGGATTAGCACGAATATTGTCGCTTTACTATACTTTGGTTTTTTAGACTGTTAAACTGGCATGGTTTCAGAACAAAACAAAACATTTTCGTGAATCACGCATGATTCACGCGAAGCCGTGAAAGAAATTTAGACTAAATCTCGTGAATGTGCGTGAACGGGACTAAATAAACAAAAATGTGTCGTGCATGAGCAAAAATCAAATTGTGTTCGTGATTTGCGTGAGTAAAATTTCTCCGAAATCACGCTCACGATTAAAATTCACGTTCACGATCCAATTCACGCTCACGACAAAGTTGACGTTCACGATAAAATTCACATTCACGTTAAGACAGAGACAGAAACAACAAATTCACGTCTACGATTCAAGCTCACCGAATTTAATCACCTTCACGGATTTTATCACGCTTCAGATTTCAATAGCGTCCGTTGTTTGATTGTGAAACATATTTGAATTTTGCTAATGGTTGCGCCGTGAGATATGAATATAACTTACTGATCAGTAACTGCATAACTTTTCGTTTCATGAATTTGCGTGAACGTGAAACTGCATAACTTTTCGTTTCATGAATTTGCGTGAACGTGAATTCCTACCCACATGTCGTGCGTGAGTATAAATATTTCTTCGAAAATGCGCGTGAGCGTAAGTGAAATTTCACTCACGCGCACATCTAAGTATACATTTACTGTAATAATAATAAAAAAATGTAAGAAATCCAATAAAACGTAATACGTCTATAATTACAAAACAAACCATTTTATTGCCACAATTGCCCAAAGTTGTCCACAGGCTACATTCTCTAACGTCCAAATGAATGGGCGTGGCGACCCGAAATTTTGGCTATACGCTTCTTAAATGACTTAAACATGATTAAGAGTATAAAAATTTTTTAGCGATATCTATAAAAATTCGGGGTCGAAAGGATTAAAAAAATCATAAAAATTTTATTTATATAAAAATTTGGTAATACTTTATTTCTAAAGAAAATTTGGTTAAAATTTTATTTCTATTTTCTATGTCAAAATTTTATGTCTAAAAAATATTGTCAAAATTTCATTTTCGTAGTAAATTTTTTGAAAATTTTATACATATAGAAAATGTTATCAAAGTTTAGTTAAACTTTTTCAAAATTTTATTTCTGTGCAAATTTTGTTAAAAATTGTATTTGTATAAAAATTTGGTTAACACTTTTCTTTTAAGACAATTTTGTGAAAATGTCATTTATCTAGAAAATTTGGTCAAAATGTTATTTCCATAAAAAATTTGATTAAAAATTTATTTCAATAACAAATTTGGTAATATATATTTTTTTTTAAATTTTATCAAAATTTTATTTTTATAGAAAATTTTTCAAAATTTTATTTCTATAGAAGATTTTATCATAATTTTATTTCTATCGAGAATTTTCTAAAAATTTGATTTTTATAGAAAATTTTGTCAAAATTCTATTTCTATAGAAAAATTTGTCAAAATTATATTTCTATAGAAAGTATTGTCAAAAGTTCATTTCCATAGAAAATTTTATCAAAATTGTATTTCTTAAGAAAATTTCTTCAAAATTTTATTTATATTAAAGTTTGGTAATACTTTATTTTTAAGAAAATTTGATCAAAATGTGTATTTCTATTAGAGGTGTGCACGTGAGTTATATTTTACTCACGCACACTCACGACTGAGAAATCTTATTCACGCACACTGAGAAATCTTATTCACGCACGATATTTTTTGGTAGGACTCACGCTCACACACGCTAACGAAAAGAAAATTTGTACTCACGCACAAAAATCTTTTAAATGTCGTGACTCACGAAAAATATCGTGACTCACGAAAAATATCGTGACTCACGAAAAATGTCGTGACTCACGAATAATTTATAATAAATTGGTCAATATTTTATTTCTCTAAAAAAATTTGCCAAAAACGTATTTCTATAGAAAAATTGGTCAAATTGATCAAAGTTTCTATTGAAGTACTATTTAGTTGGAGAGGAAAATTTTACAAAATCTACCAAAACATCGAGAATTCTACCAAACAGTAATAAATTTACTATTATTAGTAGAATTCAACAATTGCGGCAACCGTGAGTGGTTGTGGAAGCTCAACTGTCTAAACTTTATAGTTTTTGTTATACCCTCCACCATAGAATGGGGGGTATATTAACTTTGTCATTCCATTTGTAACAAATCGAAATATTGCTCTAAGACCCCTTAAAGTATATATATTTTGGGTCGTGGTGAAATACTGAGTCGATCTAAGCACGTCCGTTGTCCGTCCGTCCTTCTGTTGAAATCAAGCTAACTTCCGAACGAAACAAGCTAGCGACTTGAAACTTGGCACAAGTAGTTGTTATTGATGTAGGTCGGATGGTATTGCAAATGGGCCATATCGGACCACTTTTACGTATAGCCCCCATATAAACCGACGCTCAGATTTGGCTTGCGGAGCCTCTTGGAGGAGCAAAATTCATCCGATTCGGTTGAAATTTGGTACGTGGTGAAATTTGGTATATTGCGCTAGTATATGGCCGCTAACAACCAAGCCAGAATAGGTCCATATCGGTCTATAGTTATATATAGCCGATCCTCAACAATAATCTGCCAAAATTTTATTTCTATAGAAAATTTTGCCAAAATTTTATTACTATTCAAAATTTTGTCAAGATTTTATTTCTATAGAAAATTTTATCAAAATTTTATTAATATTCAAAATTTTGTCAAAATTTTATTTCTATGAATTTTTTTATACCCTCCACCATAGGATGGGGGGTATATTAACTTTGTCATTCCGTTTGTAACACATCGAAATATTGCTCTAAGACCCCATAAAGTATATATATTCTGGGTCGTGGTGAAATTCTGAGTCGATCTGAGCATGTCCGTCCGTCCGTCCGTCTGTTGAAATCACGCTAACTTCCGAAAGAAACAAGCTATCGACTTGAAACTTGGCACAAGTAGTTGTTATTGATGTAGGTCAGATGGTATTGCAAATGGGCCATATCGGTCCACTTTTACGTATAGCCCCATATAAACGGACCCCCAAATTTGGCTTGCAGACCCTCTAAACGAATCAGGTTTCATCCGATCCGGCTGAAATTTGGTACATGGTGCTATTGTATGGTCTCTAACAACCATGCAAAAATTGGTCCACATCGGTTCATGATTATATATAGCCCCCATATAAACCGATCCCCCGATTTGGCTTTCGGAGCCTCAAAGAGAAGCAAATTTCATCCGATGCGGCTGAAATTTGGTACGTGGTGTTATTATATGGTCTCTAACAACCATGTAAAAAGTGGTCCACATCGGTTCACAATTATATACAGACCCCATATAACCGATCCCCAGATTTAGTTTGCGGAGCCTCTAAGAGAAGCAAATTTCATCCGATCCGGCTGAAATTTGGTACATGGTGTAAGTGTATGATATCTAACAACTATGCAAAAATTGGTCCACATCAGTGCATAATTATATATAGCCCCCATATAAACCGATCCCCAGATTTGGATTTCGGAGCCTCATGGATGAGAAAAATTCATCCGATTCAGTTGAAATTTTGTACGTGGTGTTAGTGTATTGTCTTTAATAACCATGCAGGAATTGGTCCATATTGGTCCATAATTATATATAACCCCCATATAAACCGATCCCCTGGTTTGGCTTTCGGAGCCTCTAAGAGAAGCAAATTTCATCCGATCCGGCTGAAATTTGGTACGTGGTGAAATTTCGTATATTGCGCTAGTATATGGCCGCTAACAACCATACCAGAATTGGTCCATATCGGTCTATAGTTATGTATAGCCGATCCTCAAAAACAATCTACCAAAATTTTATTTCTATAGAAAATTTTGTCAAAATTTTATTATTATACAAAATTTTGTCAAGATTTTATTTCTATAGAACATTTTGTCAAAATTTTATTATTATTCAAAACTTTGTCAAGGTTTTATTTCTATAGAAAATTTTGTCTTAATTTTATTTTTATAGAAAATTTTGTCAAAATTTTATTCCTATAAAAAATTTTGTCAAAATTTTAGTTCTATAATTTTTTTCAATAGTTTTAGTTTTAAATACATTTTTCTCAAAATTTTATTTCCATAGAAAATTTTGTCAACATTTTATTTCTATGGAAAATATGGTAACATTTGGTCTACATTTTATTTCTTTAAAAAAATTTGCCAAAAATTTCTATTAAAGTAATACTTAGTTAAAGAGGAAGTTTTTTGAAAAAAATGTACCAAAGCATCAAGAATTCTACCAAACAGTAAAAAATTTACTATTATTAGTAGAATTCAACAATGCGGCAACCGTGAGTGGTTGTGGAAGCTCAACTGTCTAAAACTAATAGTTTTTGTTTTGTTTTTCCTTTCTTCCTTTATCTGTTCATAGGAAAATCCCAGGGAAGTTTTCTTTAATTTTTTAGAGAATTTTGTATAGGAATATAAACTTTCCTGATATCGTCGAAATAGCAAAATTCGACCTGAGCCACTATGTCACACTTTTCCTGGCCTTACCCATGTGGGAGGGATTGTATATTGTTTTCCAATTGTATGAAATAAATTCCATATTTTAGCTAAAGGAATAATTCGTGGTTCTGCATATTTTCTTGGATTATCATTCTCGCTATAAAACTATAAAAAGGGAATTTGAAGTGAACAGATGAATGGGATCTTTAAAAATATGAAAATCACTATATATTTAACCATTTCGTTTTTAACCATAACAAAGGTAAGTAAAACATTTTCTTTTACATTTTTTTTTTTTGAATAAATATGGGTTCTAACATCCAAAAGTGTTCATTATCTCTTAGTTATTTTCTTTAGCGGAAGCAGTTACATTTTCATGGACCAATGAAGAATCTGTCACGGTAGAGCAATACCTAAATGAATTGCAATTATGGATGTCAAATAATAAATTGGAGATTTCTAAAAGTCTTCATCGTTATTTAGTTGAGGGACTTGACGATTCTCTTTTCTTTGCTGCCGATCTGGCTGAGGCATTAAGACTGGGGAACGTAAAGGATGCTTGTGCGGAAATAAAATCACTTCAGCAGGACTTAAATTCAATATTCGACGTCTTAAGGTTGATAAAGGATGAAAATCTAGCGGCTCAGTGGAGTGCTATCTACAGCCGCTTCCAAAAGAATATGCAAGTGGCCAGGAAACAAAAAGTAAAGCCTTCTTATCAGTGTGGCCGTAACTAAAAAAGTTTTGTCGTTCAATCATCAATGACATAATGGTACAAATTATTTAAATTTTGGCAAAAAAAATTCTGAATCCATTCTAGAAAAATTGCGAATTTCAGAAAGTATTTGAGGTCAAATGTTTCAGACAAGCTTTAGAATACATTAAAAGTCATAAAAAAAATTATAAAAATTATATATTTGGCAATATATCACAAATATTTTTAATTCATATCCAAAACACTGAATTCGGATCAAACCTAAAGAAGTGATGCAAATTCGCCTGATGAAATTGTGGACATCCGTCCCGTGACAAGCCCATGTTAGGTTAGATTAGGTTAAAGTGGCAGCCTGATTTCAACCCACTTGGATGAAAAATTTTAAGGCATAAGCCTTCATAAGTGAAATCTAAAGGTGGCTTATATATAATTAAGGAGCGATATCGAGCATTTGTTGCAAGGTTGTTAGAAAACTAAACTGACATTATATACCAAATTTCAATCAAAAAGAAGTATAAACGGCCGTAAGTTTGGCCAGGCCGAATCTTATGTACCCTCCGCCATGGATTGCATAGAAACTTGTACTAAAGACCGTCATCCACAATCGAATTACTTGGGTTGCGGTAACACTTGCCGATAGCAAGGTATCTTAAAACTTCTTAACACGATCTTCTAAATTGTAAGTTAGTTCCTAAGGGGTATATATTAAACAAAAAATGGCCAATTAAATACGTATATAATTCAGTTTGACAAAATTTCATTTCTATAGAAAATTTTGTCAAAATTTTATTCCTAGAAGTTCCGGAGGTTAAATTTGACAAAGTTTTATATAGAAATAACATTTTGACAAAATGTTATATAGAAATTAAATTTTGATAAAATTTTCTATAGAAATAAAATTTTGCCAAAAATTTTTTATAGAAGAAAAATTTTGACAAAATTTTCTATTGAAATAAAATTTTGACAACATTTTCCATGGATATAAACTTTTGAATTCCTGAATATTTATTTCCAACCAAGAGGTACTTCATAAATTTTCTACAGAAATAAAAGTTTGGCAGAATTTTCTATGCAAATAAAATTTGGACAAAATTTTTAATAGGAATAAAAAATTTTTTATAAAAATAAAAAGAAAAAATGTTTTTTATAGAAATACAATTTTGACAAAATTTTCTATAGAAATAAAATTTGGACAAAATTTTTAATAGGAATAAAATTTTTTTTTTAAAAATAAAAAGAAAAAAGTTTTTTATAGAAATAAGATTTTGACAAAATTTTCTATAGAAATAAAAATTTGAAAAAATTTTCTATAGAAATAAAATTTTGACAAAATTTTTTATAGAAATAAAATTTTGACAAAATTTTCTATACAAATAAAATTTTGACAAAATTTTCTATACAAATAAAATTTTGACAAAATTTTCTATACAAATAAAATTTTGACAAAATTTTCTATACAAATAAAATTTTGACAAAATTTTCTTTACAAATAAAATTTTCTATAGAAATAAAATTTTGACAAAATTTGTTATAGAAATAAAATTTTGACAAAATTTTCTATACAAATAAAATTTTGACAAAATTTTCTATACAAATAAAATTTTGACAAAATTTTCTATACAAATAAAATTGTGACAAAATTTGTTATAGAAATAAAATTTTGACAAAATTTTCTATAGAAATAAAATTTTCACAAAACTTTCTATACAAATAAAATTTTGACAAAATTTTCTATAGAAGTAAAATTTTGGCAAAATTTTTTTATAGAATTAAGATTTTGGCAAAATTTTCTATAGAAATAACAATTTGAAAAAATTTTCTATAGAAATAAAATTTTGACAAAGTTTTCTATAGAATAAAAATTTTGACAAAATTTTCTATAGAAATAAAATTTTGACAAAATTTTCTACAGAAATAAAATTTTGACAAAATTTTCTATAGAAATGAAATTTTGACAAAATTTTCTATAGAAATAAAATTTTGACAAAATTTCCTATCGAAATAAAATTTTGACAAAATTTTCTATAGAAATAAATGAAAATATTGGAAAGAAAACAAAAATAAAAAAATAAAAAAAACTAAGATTTTATTTTATTTTATTAGTACATGACCTCAAGCCTTACAAACTCTACAAATAATTATACTAAAAGGTCAACTATACAACAACTAAAAGAAATAAAATTGTGATAAAATTTTCTATACAAATAAAATTTTGACAAAATTTTCCATACAAATAAAATTTTCTATAGAAATCAAATTTTGACAAATTGTTTTTTTATATAAATGAAATTTTTACAATGTTTTGTATAGAAATAACATTTTGACAAAATTTTCTATAGAACTCAAATTTTGACAAAATTTTCTATAGAACTCAAATTTTGACAAAATTTTCTATAAAAATAAAATTTTGACAATTTTTCTATAAAAATAAAATTTTGCCAAAATTTTTTATAGAAATAAAATTTTAACAAAATTTTCTATAGATATAAAATTTTGCTAAATTTTCTATAGAAATAAAATTTTTCTAAACTTTTTTTATTAAAATAAAATTTTAACAAAATTTTCTATCGAAATAAAATTTTGGCACAATTTTCTATAGATATAAACTTTTGAATTCCTGACGTTTTGGTATATTTTGCAAAATATTTCTCTCCAACGAAGAGGTACTTCATAAATGTTCTATAGAAATAAAAGTTTGACAGAATTATACAAATAAAATTTTTACAAAATTGTTTATAGAAATAAAATTTTTACAAAATTTTCTATAGAAATAAAACTTTGACAAAATTTTCGATAGAACTAAAATTTTGTCAAAATTTTTTTATAGATAAAAAATTTTGATAAAATTTTCTATTGAAATAAAATTTTGATAAAATTTTCTATATAAAAAAAATATTCACAAAATTTTCTATGGAAAAAAATTTAGGTAGATTATGTTTGGCTCGAGTGGCAACCATGACTATGAACCAATTTTTGTGTGATTTGGAATCAGCTATATATAACTATAGACCGATATGGACCAATATTGGCATGGTTGTTGGCGGCCATATACTAACGTAATGTACCATATTTCAACCGATGAATTTTGCTCCTCCAAGAGGTTCCGGAGTTTAAATTTGGGGATCGGTTTATGTGGGGGCTATATATAATTATGGAACGATGTGGACCATGTTTTGCCTGGTTGTTAAAGACCACACGGTTGAAAAAGACTGTTTTTCATATGTTTGGCTATAAACATTATATGTTTGGAACACAAATTTTTAAACACAATATTTTTGGGTGCAAGCATATAATGTTCATAAACTAGCATAACATGTTTGGGACATATATGTTAATATGTTAGAACATATTATGTTTGGGACATAAAATGTTTGTAAATATAATATGCTTGGATGCAAACATATATTAATTTAGAAATAGCTTATAAACATATATGTGTTTAGTAGCTTGGGGCGCTATTTAACAGGGAGCGATATTGAATTAAGTTGGTGGTTGTTGCTTGTTATTACAAAATTAACATTTTATTTTTCCTTGGGCAATTGATCAGCTACTTCTTTGATCCTTACAAACTGTGTGGTCCGCTGTTCGAATCCCCGTCCGGCAAAAGGTAAAATTAAAATAAAACAAGTACACACGGCCGCAAGTTCGGCCAGGCCGAATCTTATGTACCCACCACCATGGATTGCGTAGAAACTTCTACGAAAGACTGTGATTTAGTCCATACATGGTATATATTAGACAATAAAGTTATGTATAGTTAAGTCTACAAATAATTACGAATCGATATGGACTTTTTGTACGTAGAGAGCAAGAATTGAAATATGGGGGTCGCTTATATGGGGGCTATATACAATTATGAACTTGATATGGACCTCGTTAGGCATGGTTGTTAACGACCATATACTAGCACAATGTACCAAATTTCAACTCACTCGGATGAAATTTGCTACTCCAAGAAGTTCCAAAACCAAATCTCGGGATCGGTTTATATGGGGCTATGTACGATTATGGACTGATATGGACCACTTTTGGCATGGTTGTTAAATATCATATACTACCACCACGTACCAAATTTCAAGCAGATCGGATGAATTTTGCTTCTCCAAAAGGCACCAGAGGTCAAATCTGGGGATCGGTTTATATGGGAGCTATATATAATTATGGACTGATAGGAACCAATTCCCGCATGGTTGTTGGATACCATATACTAACATCACGTACCAAACGGCAAGAATTTTGCTCTTCCAAGGGGCACTGGAGGTCAAATCTGGGGATCGGTTTATATGGGGCCTATATATAATTATGGATCGATATGGACCAATTTTTGCATGGGAGTTTGAGGCCATATATTAACACCACATACCAAATTTCAACTGAATCAGATGAATTTTGGTCTTCCAATAGTTTCCGGAGGTCAAATCTGGTGATCGGTTTATATGGGGGTTATATATAATTATGAACCGATATGGACCAATTTTTGCATGGTTGTTATAGACCATATACTAACATCACGTACAAAATTTCAGCCGGATCGGATGAAATTTGCTTCTCTTAGCGGCCTCGCAAGCCAAATCGGGGGATCGGTTTATATGGGGGCTATATATAATTATGGACCGATTTCGACCAATTTTTGCATGGTTGTTAGAGACCATATACTAACACCATGTACCAAATTTCAGCCGGATCGGATGAAATTTCCTTCTCTTAGAGGCCTCGCAAGCCAAATCGGGGGATCGGTTTATATGGGGGCTATATATAATTATGGACCGATGTGGACCAATTTTTGCATGGTTGTTAGAGACCATACACTGACACCATGTACCAAATTTCAGCCAGATCGGATGAAATTTGCTTCTCTTAGAGGCCTCGCAAGCCAAATTTTGGGGTCCGTTTATATGGGGGCTATACGTAAAAGTGGACCGATATGGCCCATTTGCAATACCATCCGACCTACATCAATAACAACTACTTGTGCCAAGTTTCAAGTCGATAGCTTGTTTCGTTCGGAAGTTAGCGTGATTTCAACAGACGGACGGACGGACGGACGGACGGACGGACGGACGGACATGCTCAGATCGACTCAGAATTTCACCACGACCCAGAATATATATACTTTATGGGGTCTTAGAGCAATATTTCGATGTGTTACAAACGGAATGACAAAGTTAATATACCCCCCATCCTATGGTGGTGGGTATAAAAATCATAAAATTGAATAATTTATTCTACAATGTTTGTATTACAGAAAAAGGTGCTAAGAACTAAAAAATCTCGTGGAAGTGAGAAAGATGTCGGGGAATATACAATTGGGCAGAAACAAAATTTTGAGCATTCAGGTCGAAAACCTATGTTGTTAGCACCTATATTACCTGTTTATTTTCATAATTCATTATGATTGTAAATATATAAATAAATAAATAAAATTTTGAGCACAATATTGTTTGGGAGAATTTTTTTTAAGCATATAATATTTTTGGGTGCAAAATGCTTCCAAACATATTATATGTTCACATAATAACATATTGTTTTTTGGAAGACAACATTATTGAATTTGGATGCAAAAATACAAAATGTTTGGAACTTCGACTACCCAAACATATATTGTTTAGACCAATATGCTTTCAAACATATTATATATTGGAAGAGATCAAACATATAAATGTTTGGGCAATACCCAAAAATGTATATGCTTGAAGCAAAATATGTTTGGGAGTATATGTTACAGAAGCTATTTTTTGTGAGCGTGCATATACTAACATCACGTACCAAATTTCAACCGGATCGGATGATATTTCCGCCTTCCAAGAGGACCCGCAAACCAAATCTGGGGATCGGTTTATATGGGGGCTATATGTAATTATGGACTGATGTGGACCAATGTTTGCATGCTTATAAGAGACCATATACTTACACCATGTACCAAATTTCAGCCGGATCGGATGAAATATGCTTCTCTTAGAGTTTCCTCAAACCAAATCTGGGGGTCCGTTTATATGGGGGATATACGTAAAAGTGGACCGATATGGCCCATTTGCAATACCATCCGACCTACATCATTAACAACTACTTGTTTCAAGTCGATAGCGTGTTTCGTTCGGAAGTTAGCGTGGTTTCAACAGACGGACGGACGGACATGCTTAGATAGTCTCCGAATTTCACCACGACCCAGAATATATATACTTTATAGGGTCTTAGAGCAATATTTCGATGTGTTACAAACGAAATTACAAAGTTAATATACCCCCATTCTATGGTGGAGGGTATAACAATCATTAATACTGATAAAAATAAAAAGTGAAATTGGAGAAAAAATTTTTGGTTTTTTTTTCGTTTTTAAAATTTCTTCATCCAAATGAATTTCCAAGGCACAACTTCTAAATTAATGCAAAGAATCCAAAAATGTGGTACTTCCGTCTTGACAAGCCCATGTAAAATTCGTTGGAAATGATCCAAGTTTGCACTAATTCCGCATCACAAATTAGGGATCCAAATTACTTTTTTTGGAAATTTTTTTTTGCTGGGTTGTTAAGCAATGGCACATTTTTTACTGTTTGGTAGATTGGTAGAATTTTTGACGTTTTGATAGAGTTTGCAAATCATTCCTCACCAACTAAGAGGTTCTTCAATTTCTATATAGATAAAATTTTGACCAAATTTTCTACAGAAATAATATCTTGAGAAACTTTTTTACCAAATTTTCTACAGAAATAAAATTTTGACAACAATTTCTATAAAAATAAAATTTTCACCAAATTTATTACGGAAATAAAATTTTTTCCTAATTTTCTGTAGGAATAAAATGTGACCAAATTTTCTAAAGAATTCAAATTCTGAACATTTTTTTTCTATCGAAATAAAAATGTTTTGTATAAAAACAAAAAAACATTTGAGAAAATTTTATATAGAAATAAAATGTTGAGAAAATTTTCTATCAAAATAAATTTTTGGGAAATTTTTCTATAAACAAACAAGTAAAAAAAGTCTAAAGTCGGGCCGGCTATACTATACCATGTACCACATTGTAGATCCACATTTTCGATACTATATCAAATCCGTCAATTGAGTTAGGTGTTATATATAAAGGTTTGTCCCAAATACATACATTTAAATCTGACCGGATAAGGAAAAAAATTTGTTACACTTCTACAAAATCTAGATATGAAATTTAAGCGTCTAATGACCTGAGGTGGAACACAATCTTAGTAAAAAAAAATGGGGAAACATTTAAATCTGAAGCAATTTTTTGGCAACTTCGCAAAATGTATTTATGATTTATCGGTCGATGGATATGTATTTGAAGAATAGGAAAATGTAAGTGATTTTACAAGTTTTCGACTTTTTTTTGCTAACATATTTTGGTTATTTTTGCCGAAATCAAAAAATCGTATGTATGGTGGCTATATTTAAATCTGAACTGATGTTAAGTCTACTCCCTGTTACAATGTTAATTCTACTCCCTGTGTAAAATTTAACGTACATCGGATTACAACTTTGACTTCTGTGGTCATATCAGAGAAAATCGGAGGAACGATATATATGGGAGCTATATCTAAATTTGTACCGAATTCAACCAAAATTGGCATAAAATAAAATTTTGATAACTTTTTCTATAAAAATAAATTTTTGAGAAAATTTTTTATAGAAATACATTTTTGAGAAAATTTCCTATAGAAATAAAATTTTAAGAAAATTTTCTATAGAAATAAAATTTTGAGAAAATTTTCAATAGAAATAACATTTTTATTAAATTTTCTATAGGAATAAAATTTTCCGAAAAATTTTAATAGAAACAAAATTTTGAGAAAATTTTCTACAAAAATAAAATTTTGAAAATTTTTTCTATAGAGATAAAATCTTGTAATAATTTTCTATAGAAATAAAATTTTGAGAAAATTTTCTATTGAAATACATTTTTGAGAAAATATTCTATAAAAAATTTTTTTGACAAAATTTTCTATAGAAATAAAATGTTGACAAAATTTTCTATAGAAATAAAATTTTCACAAAATTTTCCATAGAAATAAAATTTTAACAAAATTTTCCATAGAAAGAAAATTTTAACAAAATTTTCCATATAAATAAAATTTTAACAAAATTTTTCATAGAAATTACATTTTTAACAAAATTTTCTATCGAAATACATTTTTGAGAAATTATTCTATAGAAATAAAACTTTGACAAAATTTTCTATAGAAATAAAATTTTTATTAAATTTTCTATAGGAATTAACTTTGACCAAATTTTCTATAGAAATAAAATTCTGACCAAATTTTTTTTATAGAAATAAAATTTTGAAAATTTTTTTATAGAAATAAAATTATGAAAATTTTTTTTCTATAGAAATAAAATCTTGAGATAATTTTCTCTAGAAATAAAATTTTGAGAAAATTTTCCATAGAAATACATTTTTGACAAAATTTTCTATCGAAATACATTTTTGAGAAAATATTCTATAAAAAAAAATTTTGACAAAATTTTCTATAGAAATGAAATGTTGACAAAATTTTTTATAGAAATAAAATTTTCACAAAATTTTCGATAGAAATAAAACTTTTAACTAAATTTGCCGTAGAAATAAAATTTTAACTAAATTTTCCATAGAAATAAAATTTTTACAAAATTTTCCATAGAAATAAAATTTTAACAAAATTTTCCATAGAAATGAAATTTTCTATTGAAATACATTTTTGAGAAATTATTCAATAGAAATAAATTTTTTATTAAATTTTCTATAGGAATTAACTTTGACCAAATTTTCTATAGAAAGAAAATTCTGACCAAATTTTTTATGGAAATAAAATTTTCCGAAAATAAAGGGTGATACGGTCAAAATTTGGTCAATATCAACTTGATGTATTTCTTTCAATTTTGAATTTTAAAAACCTGAACACCCCTCATTTTGAAGGTGTGTGTGTGTAGAATGTTGCTCCTATTTTGATTTTGGAATTCTTCAGTTGTTAAAATGCCGTTCAAGCAAGAAGGGCAGCGTATCAAAATTTTGCTCGCGCATCGCGAAAATCCGAGCTATTCGCACGCAAAGCTGGCAAAATCGCTAAAAGTTGCCAAATCAACCGTTACAAATGTAATTAAAGTGTTTGGGGAACGTTTGTCGACAGCCAGGAAGTCTGGATCGGGGGGAAATCGAAAACCGGAAGCCGCTGAGACGACAAAGAGGGCTGCCGGTACTTTCAAGCGGAACCCTAACCTCTCTCTCCTAGATGCCGCAAATAAGCTGGGTGTATCGTCTACAACCGTGCATCGAGCCAAAAAACGAGCCGGACTATCGACTTACAAGAAGGTAGTGACTCCAAATCGCGATGATAAACAAAATACGACGGCCAAAGCGCGATCCCGCCGGAGGCTGTACACGACGATGCTGACGAAGTTTGCCTGCGTGGTAATGGACGACGAAACCTACGTCAAAGCCGACTTCAAGCAGCTTCCGGGACAGGAGTTATATACGGCAAAAGGGAAGGGGAAAGGTAGCAGATATTTTCAAGCATATAAAACTGTCAAAGTTCGCAAAGAAATATCTGGTTTGGCAAGCCATTTGTACCTGTGGCTTGAAAAGCAGCATTTTCATAGCTTCCGGGACTGTCAACCAAGAAATTTACGTGAAAGAGTGTTTGAATAAACGTCTGCTGCCTTTCCTGAAGAAGCACGGTTGTTCCGTACTGTTTTGGCCGGATTTGGCATCTTGCCATTACGGTAAAAAGGCCATGGAGTGGTACGCCGCCAACAACGTGCAGGTGGTTCCCAAGGACAAGAACCCTCCTAACACGCCAGAGCTCCGCCCAATTCAGAAATACTGGGCTATTGTCAAGCGGAACCTAAAGAAGACCAAAAAAAAAAACTGCTAAGGACGTGCAGCAGTTCAAGGCAAACTGGCTTTCTGCGGCGAAGAAGGTGGACAAGGTGGCTGTACAAAATCTGATGGCAGGTGTCAAGCGTGAGGCCCGGCAATTCGGATTTGGAAAAGCGAAAGCCTAACTGAATATTTTTCCTGAATTTTATACTAATTGAACTTGAAAAAGAAATTTAATTTGATTTTTTAAATAAACGATTTCACCGATTTACACGCGTTTTCCCTTGATCAAATTTTGACCGTATCACCCTTTATTTCATAGAAACAAAATATTGAGAAAATGTTCAAAAGAAATGAAATTTTTAACAAACTTTTCTATCGAAATACATTTTTGAGAAATTATTCTATAGAAATAAAATTTTTGAAAAAAATTTTCTATAGAAATAAAATTTTGACAAAATTTTTTACATAAATAAAATTTTGACCAAATGTTCAATAAGAATACAATTTTGAAAAAAATTTCTATAGAAATATATTTGTATACCTCATAAACAACATTTTGACAAAATTTTCCATAGAAATAAAATCTCAACAAAATTTTCCATAGAAATAAAATTTTAACAAAATTTTCCATAGAAATAAAATTTTTACAACATTTTCTATAGAAATAAAATTTAAAAAAAAAATTTCTATAGAAATAAAATTTTGACAACATTTGCTATAGGAATAAATTTTTGACAAAATTTTTTACATAAATAAAATGTTGACAAGATTTTCTCGATATATAATATTTTGACAAAATTTTGTATAGAAATAAAATAATTTATATATTTTTTAAAATTTTCTACAGAATCATTTTTTATTGTTTTTCAAATAGACGAAATATATTCATAACTTTATCTAATGAAACAATTCGTGTTTCTGCATAGGTTATTGGACTATAAATGGAGATATAAAAAGGGAAAACAAAGTGCTAAGGCAAGTGAGGAAAAAAATGAAAATCGCTTTATATTTAGCCGTTTGGCTTTTAGCAATAACACAGGTTAGTAAGATAATCTTTTTCTAATTCATTTCATTTAAATTGGGGCTCTTATATTCATAAATATCCCTTATATTTTAGTTCGATTCTATAGCTGGAGCAAAAGTTACGCCTGAGGACCAGTTCTCAGAATTTTATTATGAAACACTACGTAATTCTCTGTGGTCCTATGATGTATTTGGTACGGTAGGCGAATACCTAAATGAATTACAATCATGGATATTAAAGAATCAATTGTATATTCCTGATGCGGTTCTATCTCGAGAATTGACTGATGAACTTAAAGAGTCGATTACCAATGCTACCACCAAACTGACGGTACTACTGAAGGGTGAGGAAAGTGATCAAGCTTGTGCACTTACAATATCACTTCAGGCAAATTTAGAAAATATTTTCAATATCTTATCAATGATAAGAGATAAAAATCTAGCAGCACAGTGGTATGATATCTATAAACGCTTCGAAAATAATATAAAAGAGATCAGGAGAGATAATATGATAGACTTTGTCCACTCATTGGATGATAAAGTGAAAGCCTATTTGGCAAATAAATATGCCAATATAGGAAGAAACTTCAAGAGGCTGATGCAATGGTATGATAAATTTTCACGTCGTCATTATATGGATGATTCTATCCGCCAAACACTGGACATACGTTCATTTTTACCCAAAAGTCCATCTCTATCGGCTAGTTGTGATTATAGTAAATTATATTATTAGAAAGAAATGGATCTTAAGTGTACCTTAAAAATCGCAACGTAATAAAATGCTTTTGGAACTGAGAATGTGTGTATTTTTTTTCATTATTTGTATACCCTCCACCATAAGATGGCCTGAAATTTTGAGATGATCTCTCGATGTCCGTCCGTCCATCCGTCTATCTATTGAAATCACGCTAATTTATTGGACCACTTTTATATATAGCCCCCATATAAACCGCTCCCAAATTTTGGCTTGGGGAGACTTTTGGAGAAGTATATTTTATTCGATGAGGTTGAAATTTAGTACGTGATGTTAGTATATCAAATTCTAAAATAGCATATTTTTTATTGTTTGGTAGATTGGTATAATCCTTGACGTTTTGGTAGATTTTGTAAAATATTCCTTAAAGGTACTCTACAAATTTTTATAGAAATAAAATTTTGAGAAAATATTCTATCGAAATCAAAATTTAAGAATATTTTGTATAGAAATAAAATGTTTTTGAACTCTTCTAAAGAAATAAAATTTTGTCAAAATTTTCTATATAAATAAAATGTTTACAAAAATTTATATAGCAATTAAAATTTTGACAAAATTTTCTATGGAAATAAAATTTTAACAACATTTTCTATAGAAATAAAATTTTAACAAAATTTTCTAGAGAAATAACATTTTAACAAAATTGTTGCGAAATTTTCTATATAAACAAAATTTTGACATATTTTTCTATAAATACAAAATTTAGAGAAAAATGTCTATAGTATTAGATCTTTGACAAAATTTTGTACAGAAATAAAATTTTGGGAAAATTTTTTATAGAAGAACAAGTAAGGAAAGTCTAAAGTCGGGCGGGGCCGACTATATTATACCCTGCACCACTCTGTAGATCTAAATTTTTTTCGATACCATATCACATCCGTCAAATGTGTTGGGGGCTTTATATAAAGGTTTGTCCAAAATACATACATTTAAATATAACTCGATTTGGACAGAATTTGATAGACTTTTACAAAATCTATAGACGCAAAATTTAAGTTGGCTAATGCACTAGGGTGGAACACAATTTTAGTAAAAAATAATATGGGAAACATTTAATTCTGAAGCAATTTTAAGGAAACTTCGCAAAAGTTTATTTATGATTTATCGCTCGATATATATGTATTAGAAGTTTAACTGCGACCGGAATCCTGTGAACAACAAATACATGGACGGACGGACAGATAAGCGATGAATTTAACATGAGATTTTCATAGGACGGATATTCACCATTCCAACAGCCGTTGCACTGAATTTTCATCACTTGTTAAGGAGTCAACCAAATTTGGCACGCATAGCTACAATGCTAATTCTACTCCCTGTGCAAAATTTTAACTAAATCGGAGCAAAAAATTGGCCTCTGTGGTCATTTGAGTGTAAATCGGGGGAAAGCTATATATGGGAGCTATATCTAAATCTGAACCGATTTCAACCAAATTTGGCACACATAGCTACAATGCTAATTCTACTCCCTGTGCAAAATTTCAACTAAATCGGAGCAAAAAATTGGCCTCTGTGGTCATTGGAGTGTAAATCGGGCGAAAGCTATATATGGGAGCTATATCTAAATCTGGACCGATTTAAACCAAATTTGGCACACATAGCGACAATGCTAATTCTACTCCCTGTGCAAAATTTCAACTAAATCGGAGCAAAAAATTGGCCTCTGTGGTCATTTGAGTGTAAATCGGGCGAAAGCTATATATGGGAGCTATATCTAAATCTGAACTGATTTCAACCAAATTTGACACGCATACCTATAATGCTAATTCTACTCCCTGTGCAAAATTTCAACTAAATCGGAGCAAAAAATTGGCCTCTGTGGTCATTTGAGTGTAAATCGGGCGAAAGCTATATATGGGAGATATATCTAAATCTGGACCGATTTCTACCAAATTTGGCACGTAAAGCTACAATGCTAATTCTACTCCCTGTGCAAAATTTCAACTAAATCGGAGTTAAAAATTGGCCTCTGTGGTCATATGAGTGTAAATCGGGCGAAAGCTATATATGGGAGCTATATCTAAATCTGAACCGATTTCAACCAAATTTGACACGCATAGCTACAATGCTAATTCTACTCCCTGTGCAAAATTTCAACTACATCGGAGCAAAAAATTGGCCTCTGTGGGCAAATGAGTGTAAATCGGGCGAAAGCTATATATGGGAGCTATGTCTAAATCTGAACCGATTTGGCTGATATTTTGCAAGTTCTTCGAGACTCATAAAATATTCGGATGTACGGAATTTGAGGAAGATCAGTTGATATACACGCCAATTATGACCAGATCGGTGAAAAATATATATGGCAGCTATATCTAAATCTGAACCGATTTTTTCCAAAATCAATAGGGATCGTCTTTGAGCCGAAACAGGACCCTATACTAAATTTTAGGACAATCGGACTAAAACTGCGAGCTGTACTTTGCACACAAAAATACATCAACAGACAGACAGACGGACAGACAGACAGACAGACAGACAGACGGACATCGCTAAATCGACTCAGAATTTAATTCTAAGACGATCGGTATACTAAACGATGGGTCTCAGACTTTTCCTTCTTGGCGTTACATACAAATGCACAAACTTATTATACCCTGTACCACAGTAGTGGTGAAGGGTATAAATATGGGAACATTTAAATCTGGAGCAATTTTAAGAAAACTTCGCAAAAGTTTATTTATGATTTATCGCTCGATATATATGTATTAGAAGTTAAGGAAAAATAGAGTAATTTTTACAACTTTCGACTAAACAGTGGCGATTTTACATGGAAAATATTGGTATTTTGACCATTTTTGTCGAAATCAGAAAAACATATATATGGGAGCTATATCTAAATCTGAACCGATTTCAACCAAATTTGACACGCATAGCTACAATGCTAATTCTACTCCCTGTGCAAAATTTCAACTAAATCGGAGCAAAAAATTGGCCTCTGTGGGCAAATGAGTGTAAATCGGGTGAAAGCTATATATGGGAGCTATGTCTAAATCTGAACCGATTTGGCTGATATTTTGCAAGTTTTTTGAGACTCATAAAATATTCGGATGTACGGAATTTGAGGAAGATCGGTTGATATACACGCCAATTATGACCAGATCGGTGAAAGATATATATGGCAGCTATATCTAAATCTGAACCGATTTTTTCCAAAATCAATAGGGATCGTCTTTGAGCCGAAACAGGACCCTATACCAAATTTCAGGACAATCGGACTAAAACTGCGAGCTGTACTTTGCACACAAAAATACATCAACAGACAGACAGACAGACAGACAGACGGACAGACAGACAGACAGACAGACAGACAGACGGACATCGCTAAATCGACTCAGAATTTAATTCTAAGACGATCGGTATACTAAACGATGGGTCTCAGACTTTTCCTTCTTGGCGTTACATACAAATGCACAAACTTATTATACCCTGTACCACAGTAGTGGTGAAGGGTATAAAAATTTTGACAAAATCTTCAATAGGAATAAAATTTTGACAACATGTTCTATAGTAATAAAAGCTTGACAAAATTTTCTATAGAAATAAAATTTTGACAAAATTTTCTATAGAAATAAAATTTTAACAAAATTTTCCATAGAAATAAAATTTTAACAAAATTTTCTATAGATATAAAATTTTAACAAAATTTTCCATAGAAATAAAATTTTAACAAAATTTTCCACAGAAATAAAATTTTAACACAATTTTCTATAGATACAAAATTTTTGTGAAATTTTCTATATACGTTAAAAAAAAATTAATAAAACTTTCTATACAATGTTTTTGTGAAATTTTCTATATAAATAAAATTTTGACAAATTTTTCTATAAATATAAAATTTCTATAGAAATAAAATTCTGACAAAATCTTCTACAGAAATAAAATTTTGACATAGAAATAAAATTTTGACAAAATTTTCCATAGAAATAAAATTTTGACAAAATTTTCTATAGAAATAAAATTTTAACAAAATTTTCTATAGAAATAAAATTTTAACAAAATTTTCTATAGATATAAAATTTTAACAAAATTTTCCATAGAAATAAAATTTTAACAAAATTTTCTATAGATACAAAATTTTTGTGAAATTTTCTATATACGTTAAAAAAAAAATAACAAAACTTTCTATATATACAATGTTTTTGTGAAATTTTTCTATATAAATAAAATTTTGAAAAATTTTTCTATAAATATAAAATTTAGAGAAAAATTTCTATGGAATTAGAATTTTGACAAAATTTTCTATAGAAATAAAATTTTGAAAAAAGTTTGACAAAATCTTCTTCAAAATAAAATATTGACAAAATTTTCTATAGAAATAAAGATTTGACAACATTTCTATAGAAAACAAATTATGACAAAATTTTCTATAAATATAAAATTTTGACCAAATTTTCTATAGAAATAAAATTGTGACAAAATTTTCTATAAAAATACAATTTTGACAAAACTTTCTATAGCAATAAAATTTTGACAAAATTTTCCATAGAAATAAAATTTTAACAACATTTTCTATAGATACAAAATTTTTGTGAAATTTTGTATATAAATAAAATTTTGACAATTTTTTCTATAAGTATAAAATTTAGAGAAAAATGTCTATGGAATTAGAGATTTTACAAAATTTTCTATAGAAATAAAATCTTGACAACATTTTGACAAAATCTTGTACAGAAATAAAATATTGACAAAATTTTCTATATATATAAAGCTTTGACAAAATTTCTTTAGAAAACAAATTATGACAAAATTTTCTATAAATATAAAATTTTGACAAAATTTTTTGTAGAAATAAATTTTTGACAAAGTTTTCTATAGAAACAAAATTTTGACAAAATCTCCTACTTACATAAAATTTTGACAAAACCTTCTGCAGAAATAAAATTTTGACAAAATCTTCTACAGAAATAAAGTTTTGACAAAATTTCTATAGAAACCAAATTATGACAAAATTTTCTATAAATATACAATTTTGACAAAAGTTTCTATAGAAATAAAATTTTAACAAAATACTCTATAAAAATAAATTTTGGATAACATTTTCTATAGAAATAAAATTTTGATAAAATTTTCCATAGAAATAAAATTTTAACAAAATTGTCTCCAGCAATAAAATGTTATTAAAATTTTCTATAGAGATAACATTTTGACAAAATTTTCTATTGGAATAAAATTTTGACAACACTTCCTACAGTGATAAAATTTGGATAAAATTTTCTATACAAATAAAATGTTGTAACATTTTTGATAGAAATAAGATTTCAACAAAATTGTCTCCAGCAATAACATTTTATTAAAATTTTCTATAAATAAAAAATTTTGACAAAATTTTCTGTAGAAATACATTTTTGACACAATTTTCTATATTAACAAAATTTTTACAAAATCTTCTACAGAAATAAAATTTTGACAAAATCTTCTACAGAAATTAAATTTTGACAAAATTTTCTATAGAAATAAAGTTTTTCAAAATTTCTATAGAAAAGAAATTATGACAAAATTTCCTATAAATATACAATTTTGAAAAAATTTTTTATAGAAATAAAATTATAACAAAATATTCTATAAAAATAAATTTTGAATAAAATTTTCTATAGAAATAAAATTTTGATAAAATTTTTCATAGAAATAAAATTTTAACAATATTGTCCCCAGCAATAAAATGTTATTAAAATTATCTATAGAAATAAAATTTTGACAAAATTTTCTATTGCAATAAAATTTTGACAACATTTACTACAGAAATAAACTTTGGATAAAATTTTCTATAGAAATAAAATTTTGGTAACATTTTTCATTGAAAAAATTTTCTATAGAAATAAAGTTTTCAAAATTTCTATAGAAAACAAATTATGACAAAATATACAATTTTGACAAAATTTTCTATAGAAATAAAATTATAACAAAATATTCTATAAAAATAAATTTTGAATAAAATTTTTAATAGAAATAAAATTTTGATAAAATTTTCAATAGAAATAAGATTTCAACAAAATTGTCTTCAGCAATAAAATTTTATTAAAATTTTCTATAAAAATAAAATTTTGACCAAATTTTCTATAAAAATAAAATTTTGACACAATTTTCTATAAAAATAAAATATTGACAAAATTTTCTATAGAAATAAAGTTTTGACAAAATTTTCTATAGAAACAAAATTTTGACAAAATTGTCTCCAGCAATTAAATCTTAACAAAATTTTCGGTAGAAATAAAATTTTGACAAAATTGTCTCCAGCAATAAAATTTTAACAAAATTTTCTGTAGAAATCAAATGTTCATAAAATTTTCTATAGACATAAAATTTTTGACAAAAGATTCCTCAGAAAGAAAATTTTGATCTCAAATTGTGACAAATTTTGTTATAGAAATGACAATGTGACAAACTTTTCTATAAAAATACAATTTTGACAACATTTTCTATAACAATACAATTTTGACAAAATTTTCCATAGAAATGACATTTTGTCAAAATTTTCTAGAAAAATAAAAGTTTGGCAAAATTTTCTATAGAAATAAAATGTTGGTATAATTTTCTACAGAAAGAAAAAAAATGATAAAATTTTCCATAGAAATAAAATTATGATAAAAATTTCTATAGAAATAAAATATTGCCAAATTTTGCAAAAGAAATACAATTTTAAAAAAATTTTCTACAGGAATAAAATTTTAACAGCATTTCTATAGAAAACAAACTATGACAAAATTTTTTATATATATAAAATTTTGAAAAAAAATTTTATAGATATAAAATTTTGTTGTTGTTTTTTATTTCAGCTTAAAACCATACATTGACTAAACTACAAGAGTAGCTTAACCAACAGAGGAAAAGAATGTTTGTCAAATTTATTTGGGCAAAGCCCTATAGACTGCAAGATGGTTGGATGGACGCACGTTTCGGAATTACCACATTCCTCATCAGCATCCTCTACTTGCAGCAAAACTATCAACCAATTATCAGAATAAATTCAGGCAGTTTATTAAACCCAACAAAAACCACACTTGAACCCTCCGAAAAAAGGTTTTACATTGACAGCCGGCTTATGCCGAAATAAATTCGAAACAAACATATCTCTTTTCCTATGCCACTGTCAAATCATCGATTTGAATTCACATGGCTAGGTTTATTTTGAGCGTGCCTCCTCCTCTTTTTCCATTTGCGTCCATCCAACCATCTTGCAGTCTATAGGGCTTTGCCCAAATAAATTTGACAAACATTCTTTTCCTCTGTTGGTTAAGCTACTCTTGTAGTTTAGTCAATGTATGGTTTTAAGCTGAAATAAAAAACAACAACAATGCTTAAAGAACAAAACCAACAATAACAAAACAAAACAAAAAGATATAAAATTTTGACAAAATTTCTTACCGAAATAAAATTTTGACAAAATTTATTGCAGAAATAAAATTTTGACAAAATTGTGTCCAGCAATAAAATTTTAATAAAATTTTCTGTAGAAATACAATTTTCACAAAATTTTTTATAGAAATAAAATTTTTGACAAAATTTCTACAGAAATAAAATTTTCGCAATTTGTTTTTTCGATAGATAGAAAATTTTGACCAAATTTTCTATAGAATTCAAATTGTGACAAAATTTGTTATAGAAATAACATTTTGACAAACTTTTCTATAAACTATGTAAACTATGACAAAATTTTCTATATATATAAAATTTTGACAACATTTTCAACAGAAATAAAATTTTGAAAAAATTTTCTATAGAAATAAAATTTTGACAAAATTTCTTAGCGAAATAAAATTTTGACAAAATTTCTTAAATAAATAAAATTTTTACAAAATTGTGTCCAGCAATAAAATTTTAACAAAATTTTCTGTAGAAATACAATTTTCACAAAATTTTCTAAAAAAAAAAAAAATTTTGACAAGAGTTTCTATAGAAATAAAATTTTGGCAATTTTTTTTTCGATAGAAAGAAAATTTTGACAAAATTTTCTATAGAACTCAAATGTTGACAAAATTTTTTATAGAAATAACATTTTGACAAACTTTTCTATAAAAATACAATTTTGAAAAAATTTTCTATAGCAGTAAAATTTTGACAAAATTTTCCATAGAAATAAATCTTTATCAAAATTTTCTAGAAAAATAAAAGTTTGGCAAAATTTTCTATAGAAATAAAATGTTCACAAAAATTTCTATAGCAATTGAAATTTTGACAAAATTGTCTATAGAAATAAATAAAAAAAAAAACAATTTTCCCGATGAAGTCTTTCAATGAAAAGACGAAATATTGAATAAATAAAAATTAATCATCCAGACCTCGAGCTCGTTTTTATCAACAATTATCAATTGGAAAATCTCTATACAGGTCGAATATAATAAAAACATCCATAATATAAATAAAATTTGGCAATTTTTTTTATATAAAAATAAAATTTTGACAAAATTTTCTATGGAAATAAAATGTTTACTTAATTTTCTATAGAAATAAAATCTTGACAAAATTTTCCATAGAAATTAAATTTTAACAAAATTGTCTCCAAAAATAAAATTTTAACAAACTTTTCTATAGAAATAAAATTTTGACAAAATTTTCTATAGAAATAAAATATTGACAACTTTCGTTTATAGAAAGATAATTTTGACAAAAAATGAAAAGGAAATATATTCATTATATTAGCTAATGAAACAATTCGTGTTCCTGCATATTTGATTGGATTATAAATTGAGGTATAAAATGGGAATACAACGTTCTTAGGCAAGTGAAAACTTTCGAACAAAAAATGAAAATCGCTTTATATTTAGCCGTTTCGCTTTTAGCCATAGCACAGGTTAGTAAGTTATATTTTTTATTTATTTTATTTAAATGTGAGTTCTACTATTCATAAATATCCCTTATGTCTTAGCTATTTTCGATAGCCCAAGCAACAATTACACCTGAAGAGCAGTTCTCAGAATTTTACTACGAAAAGCTCCGTAATTCTCTATGGTCCTTTGAAGTATATGTCAGGGTAGAGCAATATCTAAATGAATTAAAATCATGGATATCGATGAACCCATTGGATATTCCTGAAGCTGGCCTCTCTGCTGACTTAGTTGATGAACTTGAAGAGACGATTACCAATGCTACCACCAAACTGACGGTACTACTGCAGAATGCGGAAAATGATCAAGCGTGTGTGCTAACAATATCACTTCAGGCAAATTTAGAAAATATTTTCGATATCTTATCCATGATCAGAGATAAATCTTTAGCAACTCAGTGGATTGATATCTATAAACGGTTCGAAAATAATATAAAACTGGTCAGAAGAGAAAATATGAGACATTTTGTCCACTCATTGGATGATAAAGTTAAAGCCCTTTTGGCAAATAAAAATGCCAATAATGGAACAAGCTTGAAGAAACTAAAGCAATGGCATGATAAATTTTCACATCGTTATTATATGGATGATGCTATCCGACAAGCCCTGGATATACGTTCATTTTTACCTAAAAGTCCATCTCTACCGGTTAGTTGTGATTATAGTAAATTATATCATTAGAAAATTGGACCAAGGAAATAAAATGCTTTTGGTACAGAGATTGTGTGTAGTTTTTTTTTTGTTTTTTAAGAAAATTTTTGCCCAAAAACTACCACCTTTAAAATAAATGTATGTATTTGAATGTTTGTCAAAATTTTATTTTAAAAGAAAATTTTCTCAAATTTTTATGCCAAACGAAAATTTTTTCAAATTTTTATTTCTAAAGAAAATCTTGCCACAATTTTATTTCTATAGGAAATTTTGTCAAAATTTTATTTCTATAGAAAATTTTGTCAACATTTTATTTTTATAGAAAATTTTGTAAAAATTTTGTTACTATAGAAAATTTTGTCAAAATTTTATTTCTATAAAAATTTTTTGTCAAATTTAAATTTCTATAGAAAATTTTGTCAAAATTTTATTTCTAAAGAAAATTTTGTCAAAATTTTATTTGCTATAGAAAATTTGGTCAAAATTTTATTTGCTATAGAAAATTTGGTCAAAATTTTATTTGCTATAGAAAATCTCGTCAAACTTTTATTTGCTATAGACAATTTGGTCAAAATTTTATTTGCTACAGAAAATTTTGTTATAATTTTATTTCTATAGAAAATGTTGTCAAAATTCTATTTCTATAGAAAATGTTGTCAAAATTCTATTTCTATAGAAAATGTTGTTGCTATAGGGGATTTTGTCAAAATTTTAGTTCCATAGAAAATTTTGTCCAAATTTCATTTCTATGGAAAATTTTGTCAACATTTTATTTGCTATAGAAAATTTGGTCAAAATATTATTTCTACAGAAAATTTTGTTATAATTTTATTTCTATAGAAAATTTTGTCCAAATTCTATTTCTATAGAAAATGTTGTCAAAATTCTATTTCTATAGAAAATGTTGTTGCTATAGGGGATTTTGTCAAAAATTTAGTTCCATAGAAAATTTTGTCATAATTTCATTTCTATGGAAAATTTTGTCAACATTTTATTTGCTATAGAAAATTTGGTCAAAATTTTATTTGCTATAGAAAATTTGGTCAAAATATTATTTCTACAGAAAATTTTGTTATAATTTTATTTCTATAGAAAATTTTGTCCAAATTCTATTTCTATAGAAAATGTTGTCAAAATTCTATTTCTATAGAAAATGTTGTTGCTGTAGGGGATTTTGTCAAAATTTTAGTTCCATAGAAAATTTTGTCAAAATTTCATTTCTATGGAAAATTTTGTCAACATTTTATTTGCTATAGAAAATTTGGTCAAAATTTTATTTCTACAGAAAATTTTGTCAACATTGTTTAGTTTTGTTAGTTGACCTTCGGAATTTTACAATTTTGGGATTATTTGTTTGGCTTGAGGTCATGGACTAATGAGAAATGCTGGTGTTAATGTTTTTCATTACTTTTTATTGAAATATTGCTATTCTCGGATATTTCGATACACCATCGGTGATCATCTTCAGCGATATATTATATTTTACAAAGTAATAGACTTTCTCCTTACTGATTGGAACTGCAATTTAGTCCACGCTTATTTTTCAAAGAATGTTGCATTGGATTTCGCTATATGTTCAGCTCACGACCACTTTCTCACATCCTTAGTGAAAATCTTTGTATCTTTGGCCAAAATTATTTGTGCAAAATTATTTGTGCAAAACAGGACAAGCTTTTTTTGCAGTGTAGATTTCTGAAATAGCTCGTGCTTCTGCATACTTTCTCGGGTTATAAATCTAGATATAAAATAATGAAAAGGGAACATACATTTTTAGTTACAATTACAAGTGAGACCTTAAACCAAAATGAAAATCGCTATATATTTAACGATTACGCTTTTAGCCATAATACTGGTTTGTGAATAATTTTCAATTTCTATCTGTAAATATTTTATAATATTCATAAATATCCCTCCCTTATCTCTTAGTTATTGCATATAACTGAAGCTGCATTTGCGACGGAAGATCTGCAGAAACAACGTTATGCTGAACAACTACGTAAATCTCTATGGTCCTTGGAAATATATTCCATGGTAGAAAACTACCTAGCTGACTTAAAATTCTGGATGTTGGAAACTCCTAAACTGGGGTTAACTCATGATTTAGCCAATAGACTGGAGGAGTCTATGGTCCAGGCCATTGCAGCGGTGAAAACATTACTACTGGATTATCAAAATGACAAAACTTGCATTGCAATAGCATCACTTCAGGCATCCCTAGAAAATATCTTTAATATTTTATCGACGATAAGGGATACAAATCTAGTTACCCAATGGCATTTGATCTATAACCGCTTTGAAATTAATATGAAATTGTGGAGGAAAGAATATATGAGAGATTTTTACCACTCATTGGATGATGAAGTTACATTCTTATTGGAAAATCATAATGCGGATAAAGCAACAAAAATGCAGAGTCTAAAGAAATGGTATGATCAGTTTTCACGTCGTTACTATATAGATGTTACTATGGGCAAAGTCTTGGATATACGTTCATTTCTACCCAAAAGTTCAAAACGTCAGAGCGATTGTGATTATCATAAAATATATCATTAGAAAAAGTTAAACCGTAAATAAATAGTCATCAACAAAAAAAGCAGGGTAATAAAATGCTTTCGATCTCCATATACCCGATTTCCATAATCTCACATAATCAAAGTTTACTTGGAACCAAAGAATATGAACCTCTCTGATGCGTCTTCTTTAAAATAAAGATATTCTTTAGCAATGTATATAGCTTTAAATTTGGATTATATAAAATAAAAATTAGAATTTTCGATATTAGGATATTAGGAAATTGAAATTTCATTCCCTTTTGCGATATAGTAATAGATAACGGCTTAAACATCTAATTTTTTTGATTATAATATGGATGTTTATTGTTTGTGTGTGTTCTGGAGTTTAGCTCTTGTTATGCTGGCTTGTTTGAAAGTCATTGAGATGGCACTGAAGCAAGAGAGTGAATTAAAACAATGAGACTCTTATCCTCATTGTATTTTGTATAGGAAAATGAATACAATTGATAGAGGAGGTGATTAACAGTGGATCCATCAACAGTATCAAAACCCACTTCACAAACGACCAAGGTTGCTAGAACATTAACTATTGTAAACAAGTGCTGTAAAATCTACAGCAGCGACTGTTACATCAACTTTTAGTAGTAGATATGTGATATGTGTGGGTGAGACTTACGAGTAAGTCTCAATCAAATTTGTTTGACTTTAAAATGATCGAATAGGGTAATATTAATCATTGAGAGAGCATTAAAAGCAAGAGAGTGGATTAAAGCAATGAGGATAATGATGAGGGGCACGTTTTTATAGGCAAACGAATTGGTGAGAATTTGTTTGGTTTTAAAATGATCGAATAGGGTAATATCAATCATTGAGAGATCACTAAAGCAAGAGAGTGAATTAAAGCAATGAGGATAATTATGAGGGGGGTATTTTGTATAGGCAAACGAATTGGTAGAGGAGGTGGGGGTATTTGGTGAGACTTTGTTTGATTTTATAATGATCCAATAGGGTAATGTTAATCATTGAGAAAGCATTGAAAGCAAGAGAGTGAATTAAAACAATGAGGATAATAGGAGTGTATTTTGTACTTGGCAAACCATTGTTATTGATAGAGCAGGTGGGGATGTTCGATGAGTAGTTGGATATTTTAGGTTTTGATAATTGAAAGCAAGAGAGTGAACTAAAGCAATATGGATAATGGGAGTGTATTTTGTACATGATATAAGAGGTGGAGGTGTGTGGCAGTGTTGCCAGGTTTTGGGGTTCCCCCCACCCCCCAAATTTAGGGTTTTTTACACGTTTAGGGGGATTTTTAGTGGTAACATTTATTTGGGGGGATTATTGGGGGTAAACAAAATATCTTAGACCTTATAAAGTGGAGAAATTCTCAACAAAATTTGAACCAATTCTGACATGAATTTTGAGAAAAAAAATAAGGGAAGTCAACCTATGTTCCTAAATACACACGCAGAGAAGAAACGTGATTGTCACAATCATATTCGAAGAGCAAAATAATATGATATGAGCTATTTTTGCGGCGACCATGTAACATTGTCACCTGCAATCATGTTGGCTCAGTGAACATGGTTCTAAGAAAAATAAAATTGTCCTCATCTAAAATGCTATTATATTGATAAAAAGAATTTTGTTTCCATTACAAGACAATGGTCACGATCTAAAATGTTATGGTACTCGTCAAAAATGTTTTTCTTCCAGTTAAAAGAACATGGTCGCAACCTAAAATGTTTTGATCTTTATGAAAAAAAAAAACTTTTTTCGTCGTCGAAAAAAAGACGTCACTTGGGAAAAGAAAACACAAAATTAACTGTATGTATTGGTTTTTATTTATTTATAATCTAATTCATTGTTTATTTGTATTTACAATGTCGTGCAAGCAAACATCACATATTTTTACACACTCTATTTTGGTTCAATTTCAATGATAAGAAATCATTCCATAATTACTTCCTGCCCATCAAATGTACCAACGCAGACATCATGTAACTGCAAATAAAAATAAATTATTCCATATATCAAAATCCAGAACAAAAAACAGGTACATTTTTTCCAATAACACTTTCCTTTTTGTGTTCACATAAAACCACGTGCCACTTCTGAATAAATAAATTAACACAAAGCACAGTAATCCCGTATGCTCCGTCCATTCCAAGAAACAATCAACACACGACTGACGCGCAAAATGAAAATCGTGTGTACCTGCTCAATGTTTTTATAAAATTCTTGTCGCTGCAAAAAAATTAAAAAATTAAATGGTCACGAAAACAATGTACATGGTCTTTATGGCCATGTAATGGTTGTAGACATGTCTATACGTAACCTATAAAAATACTTTTTTCTCTGCAAAAAAGTAAAAAATTGAATGGTCATGATTTTCCCGACCATGTAATGGTCCCAAATTCTATCATTTAAATAATAGAACATGTTTGCGGCATTTGAGAACCATTTAAATACTTATTGCCAACATATATTTTTCTCCGCTCGAAAATTATTTTTTCAAAGAAAAAATACATGGTTTTCGCGATAATTGTCTACTCTAGATAAGCATTAAATGGATGCGGCAACAATGTCCAAACATGTTTTTTCTGTGCGTGCAAGCACGTATGTAATGACATTCTTTTTCAAACACATCTGTTGAAGGGGCATTTTTAATATTTGACACAATTAACAAGTATATATGGTCGTAAGTTCGGCCAGGCCGAATCTTATGTACCCTCCACCATGGATAGCGTAGAAACTTCTACGAAAGACTGTCATCCACAATCGAATTATTTGGGTTGTGGTAGCTTAAATCGTTTTCTAAATTGTGAGTTAGTCCAAACGTGGTATATATTAGACAAAAAAGGTATGTGTTGGTAAGTCTACAAATAATTATCGATATGGACTTTTGCACGGTACGTAGGGTGCCAGAATTGAAATATTGGGGTCGCTTATATGGGGGCTATATACAATTATGAACTTGATATGGACCATTATTTGTGTGATTGGGGTCGATTTATCTGAGGGCTATATATAACTATAGACCGATATGGACCTATTTAGGCATGGTTGTTAACGGCCATATACTATCACAATGTACTAAATGTCAACTGACTCGGATGAAATTTGCTCCTCCAAAACCAAATGTCGGGATCGGTTTATATGTGGGCTATATATGATTATCGACTGATATGGACCACTTTTGGCATGGTTCTTAAATATCATATACTACCACCACGTACTAAATTTGAACCAGATCGGATGAATTTTGCTTCTCCAAAAGGCACCGGAGGTCAAATCTGAGGATCGGTTTATATGGGGGCTATATATAATTATGGACCGATGTGAACCAATTTTTGCATGGTCATTAGAGACCATATACTAACACCATATGCCAAATTTCAGCCGGATCGGATGAAATTTGCTTCTCTTAGAGGCTCCGCAAACCAAATCGGGGGATCGGTTTATATGGGGGCTATATATAATTATGGACCGATGTGAATCAATTTTTGCATGGTTGTTAGAGACCATATACTATGTACCATGTACCAAATTTCAGCCGGATGGGATGAAATTTGCTTCTCTTAGAGGGTCTGCAAGGCAAATTTTGGGGTTTGTTTATATGGGGGCTATACGTAAAAGTGGACCGATATGGCCCATTTGCAATACCATCGGACATCAATAACAACTACTTGTGGCAAGTTTCAAGTCGATAGCTTGTTTCGTTAGGAAGTTAGCGTGATTTCAACAGACGGAAGGACGGACGGACGGACATGCTCAGATCGACTCAGAATTTCACCACGACCCAGAATATATACACTTTATGGGGTCTTAGAGCAATATTTCGATGTGTTACAATCGGAATTACAAAGTTAATATACCCCCATCCTATGGTGGAGGGTATAAAAAGTAGTGAACTATTTTGTGAGAAGTACGAGTAGTTAATTTGACTAACGTACTAAAAAAATTATTCGAATAAAGACAGACTTTCTCCAAACATAATAATTCCACTTTTTTTGAGTGTATTTTAGTTAAACTTTTCTAAAATAACCATAAATTTTCTTTCATGGTATGTTCACATTTTTTGGTGTAGTATAATTGAGCCTGAAATATAACAATGCCACTAAACCTAACCTAAATACCTAACCTGACGACTGTACAATCCTGGCATCCGGACCCATTGTTGATGACATATGCGATCGTTTAAACGTCTACATTGCTGATCAGTTATTTCACTGCTAGAAATTTGAGGATATCCGCCGACAAATCCTTAGCCACGCTGTTCACTACATGGACGGCGGAAGTTCGTAGGCAGTTGAATGTTAGAGTCGATGGCGAAATAACTCCGACAGTGAACTACCCCAAGATACTCGGGGTCACATTCGACAGCCTTTTTAAGTCGTCTGTCCATGCCACTGTAATTTGTAACAAGCTCCGCGGTAGAAACAAGGTCCTCAAGTCACTTGCCGGCAATACTTGGGGTGCGGACAAAGAAACCTTGTTGACTACCTATAAGACAATTGGCCGGTAAACGATGCAGCGCCAGTGTGGACATCTCAGACAAGCGACACACAGTGGAATAACATCCAGACCTGTCAGACCGCTGCCGCTGCAGAACTGCAACAGGATGTCTCTGCAGTACACCCCTGGATCACCTTTATGCGGAGACCAAGATCATCCCGGTGAGTCGACATAATTACATGTTGTCAAAGCAGTACCTCCTGGGTTGCTATCGAAATTGTCATCCAAATCACCATCTTGTGGATAGGCAACCTCCACCCAGGAATGCAAGAGTTGATTTTCACCTTCTAGAGCCCGAGATCAAGCGTTACAAAAGTGAGCCTCTATATCAGGAAGCATATCTGACAGATCTGAACAGGATTCATGAGGATACTGTAGTTGAAGCGGTGAGAAGCTACAAGGTTAATCCTCTTCTCGGAGACCTCCCAAGGCAGACAAGGGTGGTTTTAGCCCAATTAAGATCAGGCAAGTGCAGCCGCCTCAATTCCTACCTATCAGTGATTGATAGCAGCGTAGCTGACGTGTGTTCCATCTGTAACCAAGGGCCACATGACACTTGTCACTTTTTCGTTTGTCCAGCTAAACCTACCCGACTCACCACCAGATCACTCTGGACGCACCCTACCCTTTTCGCAGAGTTCTTAGATCCTAGAACAAATTGGATGAAATTACATTAAAAACTGTTACAACGACAACAACAAATACCTAACCTAATAACCTGCTAAAAATAGGGACGGATATGTTTCCGATATTTAAGAGATGTATCTAAGTTGGCGAGGAAGCTTATAATACAAAACAATTAAATCTGATTTGGCCACATTTTAAGGATTTTATTTTAAACAAAAACTTGAAAGTATTTTTTCAAGCCATTATTATTTTCATCCAATTGTTGATTTACCTATTTCTTATAGTTGAGCGAAAAACTTTGTGAGATGCCACTTACAGAGAAGTTTTTAACACATATCGCCAGTATTACTGACAAATTGAAACCTATAATCTAAATGCTTTGGTGTACTTATATAATATCTCTAAATCTTCAGCGGTTTGTCTAACAGATAATTGTGTTAGTGTCAATTTTTTGGATATACAAATTTATCACTGAAATACCATATAATCTATGACTTTTATACCATCTTACACATATGTTACTTCGATTGTCGAGTGACGGGTAAAATAGTATATATAAATACTAGCGCTGTCATTATGGATCGATTTTTATAAATCCCGAGATTTGCGATTTCAAAATATATGGGGATTCAAAATAATAAATCCTGACTTACAACGCTAATAAATACGCAATAGTATAAGAGAGTATACGAGGGTTTTGTGGGCTAAATTTAATATTATGATGTTATGAAACAAAACGATTCTTTAATCGCTTTAAATGGGTTATATTCTTGTAGAGAAAAATTGAATTTTGTTAAAAATATTGACTATGATGTGATTGTGCTGTAGTTTGAGTAGCTGTTGTTTGACTATTGTTTGTTAGTGTATTTGGCTTTAGTTAGATATACTGGCATGGAGAAGTAAGAATCAGAATCATTGGGAGAGCATTGATTGTGAGCAAGAGAGTTGGTTAAAGCATAGCAGTAATAGAATTGTACTTAGCTTATGTTATAGACAGAGTGGGTGGGGGAGAATTGAATGTTCACGTTCAGCTGGATATTTTTGCTAAAGTCGTTCAAAACATTAAATTTGTAGATGATGAAATAGGGATGTCATATAGGGATATGTGATTGTTTGAAAAGGGTTATATTGTTGCTGACGGGAAATACATTTGTGATCAGTTATCAAATTAAATTGGCAATTTTTTCGATTACCTTGACACAAAATATACGTTTTTTTTTTGTAAAAGAGCAATGCTTATCAACTAGGTTGATCATTATAAATGTAATCTTAAGAAATGTTTGTAAATATTTCAAAAATTTTTTTTGATATATAAAAAATCCCGTCCTAAGTTCATTCCGACCGGTAGTTCGAAGTGACAAAATTTTAAAAATTTGATAAAAAGGCAACTATTACAATTTACTAAAAATGTGATCCAAATTTTCACTACTTCCGCATTTTAACTTGGGAATCCCAAACACTTTTTGAAATGTTGTGTTTTTTTTATTGGAAAGTTCGTAATAGTGCTGGTGACAAATGACAGCGTCATTGTAACTATATTCATTACCCAATCCAATGGATAAACGCTAATCTGTCAATGATTATAATTTATAGACCTTGGAACTATTCGTGTCTTTGCATAGTTTCTTGGAATAAAAAATCGGGGTATAAAACTAGAAACACTCAGTTTTAGTTCGAACTTTGAGAAAAATGAAAATCTCTATATATTTAGCAGTTTCGCTTTTAGCCATAATGCAGGTGAGAGCGATGTTTTTTTCAATTTTTTTGTATATATTTTTTTCTAATTCATAAATATTTCTTGTCTGTTAGTTATTTTCTATAGCTGAAGCCGAAGTTTATCATACTGAAGATGATTTCTCAGAATATTACTATTATAACCTACATAAAGCTCTATGGTCCTATGAAATATTTGTCATGGTAGATCAATTGCTAAATGATTTGCGATTGTGGATGTCATTGTATAAAGGGGAAATTCTTGAAAAAGGGCTAACACCTGAATTAACCCGTGAATTGGAAAAGTCTTTTGGCAACGCTAGTGCAAGTGTCAAGACATTACTGATGAATGGTGAAAATGAAGAGAATTGTAGCCTAACAATATCACTTCGAAATAGCTTAGATGACATTATTAATATTTTATCGAGGTTAAGGGATACCAAGTTAGCCACTCTGTGGTATGATATCTACAGAGGCTTTGATACCGGTGTGAAGGTTATCAGAAAAGACAATTTGAGAAGATTTGTCGACTCATTGGACGATGAAGTAAGATTCTTATTAGATATAAAAACAAATTGAGTAGACTAAAGCCATGGTATGATGAACTCGATCGGCGATATTACAAAGATTATGGAGTAGGTTCAGTTTTTCCAAAAGTCATAATCGGTCGACAAACGGTACCTAAAAATTAACGTAAAAAATAAATGAAAATAAAATACTTTTGGTATTAAGATTGTTTGTATATTTTTAAATTTTTCTAATCTCTGGGTAAGCACTTTTATACCCAGCATAACACTCCCAAAAAAATAAAGCATGTATATTTGTTTATAGAAATACAATTTTGACAAAATTTTCTATTGCAATAAAATTTTGACAAAATTTTCCATAGAAATACCATTTTGTCAAACTTTTCTATAGAAATTAAAATTTGATAAAATTTTAATAAAATTTTTTATGGAACTAAAATTTTAATAAAACTTTTTATAGAAATAAGATTTTGACAAAATATTCTATAGAAACAAAATTTTCTATAGAAATGAAATTTTGACAAAATTTTCTATAGGAATAAAATTGTCAAAGAATTTTCTATAGAAATAAAATATGACAATTTTTTCTATAGAAAACAAAATGTTGACTAAATTTTCTATAGAAAACTAAATTTTGACAAAATTTTTTATAGAGCATATTCTATAGAAATAAAATTTAAAAAATTTTTGACAAAATTGTCTACAGAAATAAAAGTTTTGTCAATTTTCTATAGAAATAAAATTTTGACGACATTTTCTATAGAAATATAATTTTGACAAAATTGTCTACATAATTAACTCTCAATATGTTATTTTCAATAGAAATAAAATTTTAACAAAATTTTCAATTGGAATAAAATTTTGACAAAAAATTCTATAGTATTAAATATTTGACAAAATTTTCTATAAGAATAAAATTCTGACAACAATTTCTATAGAAATAAAATTCTGACAACAATTTCTATAGAAATAAAGTTTTGACAACATTTGCTATAGAAATAAAATTTTGAAAATTTTTACAAAATTTTCTATAGAAAAAAAATTTTGGCAAAATTTTCTACAGAAATAACATATTGACAAAATTTTCTATAGAAATAAAATTGAAATAAAAATTTGACAAAAATTTCTATAGAAATAAATATTTAACAAAATTTTCTATAGAAACAAAATTCTGACAAAATTTTTATATAGAAATAGAATTTTGACAATAACTCTATAGAAATAAAATTTTGACAACAATTTCTATATAAATAGAATTTTGACAACAATTTATATAGGAATAAAATTTTCTACAGAAATAAAAGTTTGAAAATTTTTTCTATAACAAAATTTGGCAAAATATTCTATAAAAATAAAACTTTGACAAAAAATTTCTATAGAAATAAAATTTTGATAATATTTTCTACAGAAATACAATTTTGACAAAATTGTCTATCGGAATAAAATTGTCAAAGAATTTTTCATAGAAATAAAATTTTGACAAAATCTATATATATAAAATTCAATCTATGTTTGTTTATTTGTTTGTTTGTTAGTATGTTCCGAGTTGGTTCCGAAACGGCTGAACCGATTTACTTGAAACTTTCAGAGATCGTAGGGGGCGTTCATGTGGTGAAAATAGGGTACCTCATTTTTTGACACCTGGTCGCGGAGGGGGACCTCCCCTTCGTCGGACTTTGTGAAAATTGGACCAAAGTTGGCCGATTTGCTTGAAATTTTCATCGAAGATTGGGGTTGGCATCTAGACAAAGATCCGCTACTTTTTATTTCGATATTTGGTGGCGGAGGGGGACCTCCCCTTTGTTCGACTTTTTTTTTAAATACAGTGAAAAAACTAAAATTCTCTAAATTATCTGAGATTTACAGAGAACATGCGGCGAGATTATGGAATTAATATGGGGTACCTGATGATTTCATATGTGTACGGGAAGGGGGACCTCCCCCTTGCCCTGCTTTTTGAAACTTGGAACAAAATTATACGATTTGCTTGAAATTTTCATTGAATGTTGGGGTTGGCATCTAGACAAAAATCCGCTACATTACTTTTCGATATTTGGTCGGGGAGGGGGACCACCCCTTTGCCCGACTTTTTTTTAAGTACAGTGAAAACAAAACTAAACTCCCCCGACTGAAATTTTACGGAAAAAATGGGTGAGGTTATGAAAATTATATCAGGTTCCTGATTTTTTAATAAATATAAAAAGGGCATAGGGAGACATCCGCTTCTCTTAAGTACATACAGAGAAACAATTAAACTTTTACCGAGTTACTTGAAATTTACAGAGGACTGGGGAGAGGTTACGATATTAATAGTTGATACCTGATTTTGTGATATTTGGACGGAAGAGTGGCCGCCCCTTTAGGCTTATAATTTGCTTGACATTTTCTGGGACGTTTACAAAAGATACGCTACATCACTTTTCGATATTTAGTCGGGGAGGAGGTCCTCCTCCAAAACTGCAAAAAAAAACAACAATTCTTAAGTTTTCTTGAAATTTACATAGACAGTGGGGGAAGGTTATGAACGAAGAGGCAACCTTCCTTGCCCCACACTTGAAGGAAAGTTTCAAGAATTTTCAGGGAAGGTTAGGGGTGCTATTCACTACGGTTTTTGTCGATATTGTATTGTGTATCGGGGAAAGTGACGTCCCTTTAAAACAACAGAGCAAAATTTAAACAACGCCGATCTACTTGAAATTTACAGAGAACGTGGGAGGAGGTGATTAAATTTATACATGATTTTTAAATTAGTATATGATTTTCGATATCTAGTTGGGGAAGGGGAAAATTGAAATAAACTTTGTCGATTTACTTCGATAGAATTTATAGGGACCATCGAGTAGTTGTGAAATTAATATATGGTACGTGATAGTCCGATATCAGGTCGGAGTGGAGCGAAGGTGGGGAGAGGATTCTCTTTTGTCCGTTATTTTTTCTTAAATTGAAAGTAGAGGGTTGTCCGTAAATGGGAACTCGGTACATAATTGTATGATTTTTGCCAGACTTCTTTTTAGCAAAGAACTTAAATTTACATGAAATTGGCAGCCAACGTAGAGGGTGCATCATTTTCAAACATTTTAGCAAATGTTAATGTGGTAAACTTGTGTACTATTTTTGCTTTTTCCGATTTATTAGATGGGAAAGTTAACGCAAAATATTCCTCCAGATATGCTTCGGAAGGCGCAGCGAAGCGGGCCGGGTTACGCTAGTTTTCTATAAAAGTAAAATGTTCACAAAATTTTCTACAGAAGTACAATTTTGACAAAATTTTCTATAGGAATAAAATTGTCAAAGAATTTTCTATAGAAATAAATATTTGACAATATTTAAAAAAAAATTGTCAAAATTTTCTATTCAAAACAAAATTTTGACAAAATTTTCTGTCGAAAACAAAATTTTGACAAAATTTTCTATAGAACATATTCTATAGGAATAAAATTTTGAAAAATGTTGACAAACTTGTATAAAGAAATAAAAATTTTGTCAATTTTCTGTACAAACAAAATTTTGACAAAATATTCTTTAAAAATAAAACTTTGACAACAATTCCTATAGAAATAAAATGTTGACAACATTTTTTACAGAAATACAATTTTGATAAAATTTTCTATAGGTATAAAATTGTCAAAGAATTTTCGATAGAAATAAAATTTTGACAAAATGATCTGTAGAAATAAAATTTTAACAAAATTTTCTATTGAAATAAAATTTTGACAACATTTTCGGTAAGACTAAATTGTTGACAAAATTTTCTATAGACATACAATTTTATCAAACTTTCTATAGAAATAAAACTTTGATAAAATTGTCTATTTAAACAAAATTTTTACAAATATAATATAATAAAATTTTAACAAAATTTTCTATAGAAATAACATTTTCACAAAAGTTTCTATAGAAATAACATTTTAACAACATTTTTATCGAAATACAATTTTGAAAATTTTCTATAGAAGTAAAATTTGGAGAAAATTTTCTATAGAAATAAAACTTTGACAAAATTTTCTATAGAAATAAAATTCTGTCAAATTTTGCAAAATTTTCTATAGAAATAAAATTTTGAAAAAATTTCCGATAGAAATAAAATTTTAACAAAATTTTTTACAGAAATACAATTTTGACAAAATTTCCGATTGAAATAAAATGTTGACAAAAAGGTTCTATAGAAATAAAATTAAGATAAATTTTCTATAGAAAAATTATTTTAACAAAATTTTCTATATGTATATAATTTTGACAAAATTTGTATAGATATAACATTTTTACAAAATTTTCTATAGATTTAAAGTTTTGTCAACATTTTCTTTAGAAATAAAATAAAATAAATTTTGCGAAAATTTTCTATAAAAATAAAATTGTGCAAAAAAATTTTCTATAGAAATAAAATTTTGAAACAGTTTTCCATATAAATAAAACTTTGACAAAAATGTGTAAAATAACCACAAAAATACGACCGAAGACTTAAAAAAAGATTTTTTTAATTGGGTAGATTTGAGGTAATTGCGTAGAAACTTCTACGAAAGACTGTCATCCACAATGGAATTACTTGGGTTGTGGTATCTTAAATCATTTTCTACATTGTGAGTTAGTCCATACGTGATATGGACTAACTCACAATCCGGATCGGATGAAATTTCGTTGCCTTAGAGGGAACCGCAAACCAAATCAGGGGACCGGTTTATATGGGGGCTATATATAATTATGGACCGATGTGGACCAATTTTTGCATGGTTGTTAGAGACCATATACTAACACCATGTACCAAATTTCAGCCGGATCGGATGAAATTTGCTTCTCTTAGAGCAATCGAAAGCCAAATTTGGAGGTCCGTTTATATGGGGGCTATACGTAAAAGTGGACCGATATGACCCATTTGCAATACCATCCGACCTACATCAATAACAACTACTTGTGCCAAGTTTCAAGTCGATAGCTTGTTTCGTTCGGAAGTTAGCGTGATTTCAACAGACGGACGGACGGACGGACGGACGGACATGCTCAGATCGACTCAGAATTTCACCACGACCCAGAATATATATACTTTATGGGGTCTTAGAGCAATATTTCGATGTGTTACAAACGGAATGACAAAGTTAATATACCCCCATCCTATGGTGGAGGGTATAACAAGTAAGGAAAGTCTAAAGTCTGGCGGGGCCGACTATATTATAGTCGCACCACTTTGTAGATCTAAATTTTCGATACAATATCACATCCGTCAAATGTGTTGGCTGCTATATATAAAGGTTTGTCCCAAATACATACATTTAAATATCACTCGATCTGGAAGAATTTGATAGACTTTTACAAAATCTATAGACTCAAAATTTAAGTGGTGGAACACAATTTTAGTAAGAAAATATGGGAAACATTTAAATCTGAAGCAATTGTAAGGAAACTTCGCAAAAGTTTATTTATGATTTATCGCTCGATATATATATATATTAGAAGTTTAGGAAAATTAGAGTCATTTTTACAACTTTTCGACTAAGCAGCGCCGATTTAAAAGGAAAATGTTGGTATTTTGACCATTTTTGTCGAAATCAGAAAAACATATATATGGGAGCTATATCTAACTCTGAACCGATTTCAATCAAATTTGGCACACATGACTATACTAACAATTGTACCCCTTGTGCAAAATTTCAAGCTAATCGGGATAAAACTCTGGCTTCTGGGGCCATATAAGTCCATATCATGCGAAAAATATATATGGAAGCTATATCTAAATCTGAACCGATTTCAATCAAATTTGGCACACATGACTATACTAACAATTGTACTCCTTGTGCAAAATTTCAAGCTAATCGGGATAAAACTCTGGCTTCTGGGTTCATATAAGCGCATATCGGGCGAAAGATATATATGGGAGCTATATCTAAATCTGAACCGATTTCAATCAAATTTTGCACACTTAACTGCACTACTAATTGTACTCCTAGTGCAAAATTTCAACCAAATTCGGCCAAAAATCTGGCTTCTGTGGCCATATAAGTCCATATCGGGCGAAAGATATATATGGAAGCTATACCTAAATCTGAACCGATTTCAATCAAATTTTGCACACTTGACTATACGACTAAGTGTTATGTTTGTACAAAATTTCAAGCAAATCTGACGGACAGACGGACATGGTTATATCGACTCAGGGAACCACCCTGAGCATTATTGCCAAAGACACGATATGTCTACCTCGTCTCCTTCTGGGTGTTACAAACATATGCACTAACTTATAATACCCTGTTCCACAGTGTGGCGCAGGGTATAAAAAAGAAAAAATTTATTGTAAATATTGTGAATTACATTATATTCTCGAAATAATTAAGTGTTAGAGAAGAAATTGTTTATTTTCTAAAATATATTGACGCAGTTGTGGTGTAAGTTTGAACATCTGTTGCTGTTTGACTTTTGTTCTGCTGGCATGGGAAAATAAGTTTGAGAATCATTGCGGCAGCATTGATTGTGAGCAAGAGAGTGAGTTAAAGCAATAACAGTAATAGAATTGTACATTGCATATGTTATAGAAAGGAGTGGGGGAGTAAAGAGCGGAATTAGAGCTACCACCAGGGCTGCCAATTTTGCCGATTTATCGCCATTTTTTTTGTCAAAATGGAGATAAATCGGCTCTTTTTTTACTGAGAAGTTCATCGTAGTGCCAGCAAAATGTTTACAGCACCTTTGTATATGCATTATCCAAACAAATGGATGAACTCTAATCAGTCAATGGTAATAATGCATAGACTTTGGAATAATTCGTGTCTTTGCATAGTTTCTTCGATTATAAATCTAGATATAAAACTGGAAACACGAATTTTTAGTTCGAAATTTGTAAACAATGAAAATCGCTATACATTTAACAGTATCGCTTTTAGCCATAACATGGGTAAGTGGCATGTTTTTAAAATTTATTTTAAACAAATATTTTCTCGAATTTATAAATGACTCTTGTCTCTTAGTTATTTTCTATAGCCGATGCCGAAGTTTATACTGAAGATCAGTTCTCAGAATTTTACTATAGAAACCTACATAGATCTCTATGGTCCTCTGAAATATATATCATGGTGGAGCAATTCCTAAGTGATTTGGAATTATGGATATTAAAGAACCAATCGGAAATTCTTGAAAAGGGGCTTGCGCCTAACATAACCCATAAATTTGCACAGACTTTTGCCAATGCTACCACAGGAGTGAAGGCATTACTAGTGAATAGTGCAAATTTAAGAACTTGCAAGCTAACGCTATCTCTTCAGGAAAACATAATTAATATCGCTAACATTTTATCGGGCTTAAGGGATTCACATTTAGCCATTCAGTGGTATGATATCAATAGACGCTTCAAGTCCGATTTGAATACTATCAGACACTACAATTTGAAAAGATTTGTCAACAGAGTGGATGACGAAGTTAGATTCTTATTAGAAAATGGGGATAAAGAAAACAAATTAAGCAGACTAAGACAATGGTATGATGAATTTTATCGGCGACATTACAAGGATAATGGAATCACTAGAGTACTGGAAATACGTTCATTTTTACCTAGAACTGATTATCTACCAGATGATTGTGATTATCGTAAACTTATGCTATAAAAAAAGAAATTTTCTTGATCAATAAATGGATTTTGGTATTTCTTGTATTTTTTTTTTTTATATTTTTCTACCACCAGCTGTACTGTCAATGTTAGAGATATGACCGGGTTAACCATAAACTTGTCGAATGTGGATATACTTTTCGTCAAAAATAATGATGGAATGCATGGTTTGAAACCATTCTCAATAGTGTTCATCCAAGGGAAATGGTTTGGCGTGTAACTCCCAATGATTTGGCGACTTCTTCTTGCGTTTGACATGAGTTATCATAAAGTAATGTCTCCCATAGAGCATTTTCGAACTTCTTCGACCGTCTTGTAGGTTCCATTGTCGTCCACAGCTTACCAATACAGAATACATTCAAATCGAAAGAGCACGTTATGAGTAAGCTTCGGGAAGTAATGGATTCCCACAAATATTGTTTTGTGGGCGAGAATTTTTTCATACTGAGAGCCAAACAAGTAAGAAAATTCTAAAGACGGGGGGCCGAATATATTATATCCTGTAACACTTTGTAGATCCATACTTTTGATACCATATCAAATCCGTCCAATGTGTTGGGGACTATATAAAAGTTTGTATGTTCTCATATACATATATTAAAATCTAACCCAATCTGGACAAAAATTTTTTAGACTTTTACAAAATCTATAGACCTAAAATTTTAGTCGGCTAATGCCCAGGGGTGGAACTCAATGTTATCAGAAAAACATGGGAAACATTTAAACTTGAACCAATTTTAAGGCAACTTTGCAAAAGTGTATTTATGACTTATAGGTCGATAGATGTGTATTAGAATTATAGGAAAATTTGAGTCATTTTTATAAGTTTTCGACTTATCAGTGGCGATTTTATAAAATAAATGTGGGTATTTGGGCCAGTGTTGCCCAAATCGAAAAAAAAAAACATATACAGTGACGCACATAAATATTAGTACACCAAAAAATATTGTTAAAAAAACCATATGTTAAAAGTGCTACAAAGCTATTTTAAATTAAAACAAGTATATACGGCCGTAAGTTCGGCCAGGCCGAATCTTATGTACACTCCACCATGGATTGTGTAGAAACTTCTACGAAAGACTGTCATCCATAATCGAATTACTTGGGTTGCGGTAACGCTTGTCGATGGTATCTTAAAACCTCCTAACACCGTCTTCTAAATTGTATGTAAGTCCATATATATTAAATCAAAAAAGATCGATCAAATACGTATATAATTCAGTTTGACAAAATTTTCTATAGAAATAAAATTTTGAAAAAAATTTTCTATAGAAATAAAATTTTGACAAAATATTCTATATATAGAAAATTTAGTCAAAATTTTATTTCTATAGAAAATTTTGTCAAAATTTTATTTCTATAGAAAATTTTGTTAAAATTTTATTCGGTTCATAATCATGGTTGCCACTCGAGCCAAAAATAATCTACCATTTTATTTCTATAGAAATAAAATTTCTATAGAAATAAGAAATAAAATATGAACCGAATAAAATTTTAACAAAATTTTCTATAGAAATAAAATTTTGACAAAATTTTCTATAGAAATAAAATTTTGAAAAAAAAAAAATTCTATAGAAATAAAATTTTGGTAGATTATGTTTGTCTAGAGTGGCAACCATGATTATGAACCGATATGGACCAATTTTTGTATGATTGGAGATCGGCTATATACAACTATAGACCGATATGGACCAATTTTGGTATGGTTGTTAGCGACCATATACTAACACCACGTTCCAAATTTTAACCGGATCGGATAAATTTTGCTCCTCCAAGAGGCTACGGAGGTCAAATCTGGAGAACGGTTTATATGGGGCTATAAATAATTATGGACCGATGTAGACCAATTTTTGTATGGTTATTAGAGACCATATATCCCAATATCATGTACCAAATTTCAGCCGGATCGGATGAAATTTGCTTCTCTTTGAGGCTCCGCAAGCCAAATCTGGGGATCGGTTTATATGGGGGCTATATATAATTATGGACCGATGTGGACCAATTTTTGCATGGTTGTTAGAGACCATATAACAACACCATGTACCAAATTTCAGTCGGATCGGATGAAATATGCTTCTGTTAGAGGCTCCACAAGCCAAATCTGGGGATCGGTTTTTAGGGAGGCTATATATAATTATGGACCGATGTGGACCAATTTTTGCATGGTTGTTAGAGACCATATACCAACACCATGTACCAAATTTCAGCAAGATCGGATGCAATTTGCTTCTCTTTGAGGCTGCGCAAGCCAAATCTGGGGATCGGTTTATAGGGAGGCTATATATAATTATGGACCGATGTGGACCAATTTTTGCATGGTTGTTAGAGACCACATACCAACACCATGTACCAAATTTCAGCCGGATCGGAAGAAATTTGCTTCTCTTAGAGGCTCTGAAAGCCACATCGGGGGATCGGTTTATATGGGGGCTATATATAATTATGGACCGATGTGGACCAATTTTTGCATGGTTGTTAGAGACCATATACTAACACCATGTACCAAATTTCAGCCGTATCGGATGAAATTTGCTTCTCTTAGAGGGTCTGCAAGCCAAATTTGGGGGCCCGTTTATATGGGGGCTATACGTAAAAAAGTACCGATATGGCCCATTTGCAATACCGTCCGACCTACATCAATTACAACAACTTGTGCCAAGTTTCAAGTCGATAGCTTGTTTCGTTCGGAAGTTAGCGTGATTTCAACAGACGGACGGACGGACGGACGGACATGCTCAGATCGACTCAGAATTTCACCACGACCTAGAATATATATACTTTATGGGGTCTTAATATTTCGATGTGTTACAAACTGAATGACAAAGTTAATATACCCCCATCCTATGCTGTAGGGTATAAAAACATTTTAATTTGGATTATAACAGCATTAAGAATAATTTTTATTTTGGAAAAATTGTTGTTTCAACATTTAATTTATAAACAAGTAAGTAAAATCTAATGTCGGGCGACTGTATTATACCCTTCACCACTATAATAGGTAGGCTGATAAGTCCCCGGTCTAACAAAAAAAAACACATTTTTTGGTCAAAATTCGTTTTTAGTATTCAACATAGTTCCCTTCAAGAGCGATACAACGATTATAACGACCTTCCAATTTTTTGATACCATTTTGGTAGAACTCCTTCGGTTTTGCCTCAAAATAGGCCTCACTTTCGGAGATCACCTCTTCATTGTAGCCAAATTTTTTCCCTGCGAGCATCCTTTTGAGGTCTGAGAACAAGAAAAAGTCGCTGGGGGCCAGATCTGGAGAATACGGTGGGTGGGGAAGCAATTCGAAACCCAATTCATGATTTTTTGCCATCGTTATCAATGACGTGCGTTGTTTTGGTGGAACAACACTTTTTTATACCCTCCACCATAGGATGGGGGTATATTAACTTTGTCATTCCGTTTGTAACACATCGAAATATTGCTCTAAGACCCCATAAAGTATATATATTCTGGGTCGTGGTGAAATTCTGAGTCGATCTAAGCATGTCCGTCCGTCCGTCCGTCTGTCCGTCCGTCCGTCTGTCCGTCTGTCCGTCTGTCCGGCTGTCCGTCCGTCTGTGGAAATCACGCTAACTTCCGAACGAAACAAGCTATCGACTTGAAACTTGGCACAAGTAGTTGTTATTGATGTAGGTCGGATGGTATTGAAAATGGGCCATATCGGACCACGTTTACGTATAGCCCCCATATAAACCGATCCCCAAATTTGGCTTGGGGAGCCTCCCGGAGCAGCAAAATTTATCCGATCAGGTTGAAATTTGGTACGTGGTCTTAGTATACGGTCTCTAACAACCATGCAAAAATTGGTCCATATCGGTCCATAATTATATATAGCCCCCATATAAACCGATCCCCAGATTTGACCTCCGGAGCCTCTTGGAGGGGCAAAATTCATCCGATCCGATTGAAATTTGGTACCTGATGTTAGTATACGGCCTCTAACAACCATGCAAAAATTGGTCCATATCGGTCCATAATTATATATAGCTCCCATATAAACCGATCCCCAGATTTGACCACCGGAGCCTCTTGGAGGAGCAAAATTCATCCGATCCGGTTGAAATTTAGTACGTGATCTTAGTATACGGTTTTTAACAACCATGAAAAAATTGGTCCATATCGGTCCATAATTATATATAGCCCCCATATAAACCGATCCCCAGATTTGACCTCCGGAGCCTCTTGGAGGGGCAAAATTCATCCGATCCGGTTGAAATTTGGTACCTGATGTTAGTTTACGTCCTCTAATAACCATGCAAAAATTGGTCCATATCGGTCCATAATTATATATAGCCCCCATATAAACCGATCCCCAGATTTGACCTCCGGAGCCTCTTGGAAGAGCAAAATTAATCCGATCCAGTTGAAATTTGGTATATGGTGTTAGTATATGGTCTCTAACAACCATGCAAAAATTGGTCCATATCGGTCCATAATTATACATAGTTCCCATATAAACCGTCCCCAGATTTGACGTCCGGAACCTCTTGGAGGAGCAAAAGTCATCCGATACGGTTGAAATTTGGTACATTTTGTCAATTGGTCCATATCGGTCTTTAGTTATATATAGCCGATGACTTATTACACAAAAATTGGTCCATATCGCCAAAAATAATCTACCAAAACTTTATTTCCATAGAAAATTTTGTCAAATTTTATTACTATAGAAAGTTTTGTCAAAAGTTTATTTCTATACAAATGTTTGTCAAAATTTTATTTCCATAGAAAATTTTGTCAAAATTTTATTTCTATAGAAAATTTTGTAATCTACCAAAACTTTATTTCCATAGAAAATTTTGTCAAATTTTATTACTATAGAAAATTTTGTTAAAATTTCATTTCTATAGAAAGTTTTGTCAAAAGTTTATTTCTATAGAAATGTTTGTCAAAATTTTATTTCTATAGAAAATTTTGTAAGTAATTTATTTATTTCTATAGAAAATTTTGTCAACATTTTATTTCTATACAAAATTTTGTCAAAATTTTATTTCTATACAAAATTTTGTCAACATTTTATTTCTATAGAAATTTTTGTCAAAATTGTATTGCTATAGAAAATTTTGTCAACATTTTACTTCCATAGAAAATTTTGTCAACATTTTATTTCTATAGAAAATTGTGTCAAGTTTTTATTTCTATAGAAAAATTTGTCAAATTTTTATTTCTATAGAAAATTTTGTCAAAATTTTATTTCTATAGAAAATTTTGTCAAGGTTTCATTTCTATAAAAAATTTTGTCAACATTTTATTGTTATAGAAAATTTTGTCAAACTAGATTATATACGTATTTAATCGGCCTTTTTTTGTTTAATATATACCCCGTATGGGCTAACTTACAATTTAGAAGACAGTGTTAAAAAGTTTTACGATACCTTGCCATCGGCAAGTGTTATCGCAACCCAAGTAATTCGATTGTGGATGACAGCCTTTAGTAGAAGTTCCAACGCAATCCATGGTGGAGGGTACATAAGATTCGGCCTGGCCGAACTTACGGCCGTATATACTTGTTTTTTACTAAAATTTTGCTCCACCCTAGTGCATTAACCAACTTAAATTTTGAGTCTATAGATTTTGTAAAAGTCTATCAAATTCTGTCCAAATCGAGTGATATTTAAATGTATGTATTTGGGACAAACCTTTATATATAGCACCCAACACATTTGACGGATGTGATATGGTATCGAAAATTTAGATCTACAAAGTGGTGCAGGGTATAATATAGTCGGCCCCGCCCGACTTTAGACTTTCCTTACTTGTTCTTCTTCATATGGGGCTCATACGCTCCAATAACGCCATATAATAGTCACTGTTGATGGTTTTTCCCTTCTCAAGATAATCGATAAAAATTATTCCATGCGCATCCCAAAAAACAGAGGCCATTACTTTGCCAGCGGACTTTTGAGTCTTTCCACGCTTCGGAGACGGTTCACCGGTCGCTGTCCACTCAGCCGACTGTCGATTGGACTCAGGAGTGTAGTGATGGAGCCATGTTTCATCCATTGTCATATACCGACGGAAAAACTCGGGTGTATTACGAGTTAATAGCTGCAAACACCGCTCAGAATCATCAACACGTTGTTGTTTTAGGTCAAATGTGAGCTTGCGCGGCACCCATTTTGGTCAGAGCTTCCGCATATCCAAATATTGATGAATGATATGACCAACACGTTTCTTTGATATCTTTAAGGCCTCTGCTATCTCGATCAACTTCATTTTACGGTCATTCAAAATCATTTTGTGGATTTTTTATGTTTTCGTCGGTAACCACCTCTTTCGGGCGTCCACTGCGTTCACCGTCCTCCGTGGTCATTTCACCACGCTTGAATTTTGCATACCAATCAATTATTGTTGATTTCCCTATGGCAGAGTCCGGAAACTCATTATCAAGCCAAGTTTTTGCTTCCACCGTATTTTTTTCCTTCAGAAAACAGTATTTTATCAAAACACGAAATTCCTTTTTTCCATTTTTTTCACAATAACAAAAGTTGTTTCACAAAAGACGCTCTATCTCACAAACTAATTGTCTTGAAGACGTCAAAACCCGAATCATTTGCAGGTTGGTACTATATAAAAATAATATGCATTTAATACGCCATATATGTGTCAGACCGGTGACTTATCACCCAACCTGTTATATACCAAAATGTCTGTTGCCATCTCAACACCTACAAATTTATTGGGAGTTATTGTACATGGAATATATCCCATGTACAAATATTTATATCTTAACTGATTTGGAGGCAATTTTTTGTACTTCCACAAATTCTCTAGAATTAAAATTTAAATCGCGCTGGGATTTATGATTCATTGGGCGATACACGTGTATTCGAGATATAGAGGACAATTTGAGTAATATTTACAATTTTTGTTACTTAGCAGTGGCGATTTTACAAAAATATTGGTTAGATTGTAACGACGAGTTTCCTCCGGTCGCTGGGGAATTGTTCGCGGGGGAAGGGTCCATCACAGAAAGGAAAGGAGAAAGAAAAAAACGGTGTTTTACGTTGTTATTAAGGTTTATTGATTGTAAATCGCCTACAGTTAGAGTAGTATATAATTACTGGAGATACGGGTGGTGTGAGTAGGTGGTACTGTTTCGAAGGGGCTGGAAGGGCTTGATATGGTGGCCTGGATAACCACACCGGACTGGACTAGGCACGTGTTTGGCCTGATCGTCGGTATGGCAGGAATGGGAGCGCTGAATGGCGTCGTATCTGTGTACGGAAGTCTGGGCAGGATCTTGCGCTGGCAAATGTGGGTGATGAAATGACGACTTGGCTAAATACACTCTGGAAGTCTGGGCAGGATCATGCGCTGGCGAATGTGTGGGATTAACTGGCGACCTGGCTAAGTACGCTCTGAAAGTCTGGGCGATTAAGTACGCCCTATGAATCCGGTGAGACGTATGGAAACGAGACAGTGGTGAGTCAAAGGTGATCGTGTGAATCCTGATGTGGAGTAAGTAGAGCTAGAATAGTACTAAGCGACGGTGAATAGCGAATGAACAGTGCCCTGGACCGAACTAGAGACTAGGAACGGCGGAGTGGATAGATGCGACGACACTAGGAATGGTGACCTTGGTAAGTACAGCGTCAATGGGATCGTGAAGATCTAGACCTGGGTAAGTACACAAGACCAATGATGGACAGCTACAATGGGATCGTGTAGATCTGGAGTGACTGCGACCTGGGTAAGTACACAAGTCAAACGGGGGGCAGAGACAATGGGATCGTTTAGATCTGGACTGACTGCGACCTTGATAAGTACCCAAGTCAAATGTAAAGCAGAGACAACGAAGATCTACGGCGATTGTGAGAAGGGGAAATGGAATCGTGAGGATTCAGGGTGACCGGTGACATCAAACAGAGGTTGCTGCAAGTAGAGGATGCTGATGAGGAATGTGGTAATTCCGAAATGTGCGTCCATCCAACCACCTTGCAGCTTATAGGGCTTTCCCCAAATAACAGGTTGGCTGATATGTCCCCGGTCTAACAAAGAAAAACACATTTTTTTTTTTTTGTCAAAATTCGTTTTTATTATTCAACATAGTTCCCTTCAAGAGCGATAGCACGATTATAACGACCTTCCAATTTTTGATACCATTTTGGTAGTACTCCTTCGATTTTGCCTCAAAATAGGCCGCAGTTTCGGCGATCACCTCTTCATTGCAGCCAAATTATGTCCCTGCGAGCATCCTTTTGAAGTCTGAGAACAAGAAAAAGTCGCTGGGGGCCAGATCTGGAGAATATGGTGGCACGGTGTATTGTCTTGGAGGAACAACACATTTTTCTTCTTCATATGGAGCCATTTTGCCGCGATTTCGACCTTCAAACGCTCCAATAACGCCATATAATAGTCACTGTTGATGGTTTTTCCCTTCTCAAGATAATCAATAAAAATTATTCCATGCGCATCCCAAAAAACAGAGGCCATTACTTTGCCAGCGGACTTTTGAGTCTTTCCACGCTTCGGAGACGGTTCACCGGTCGCTGTCTACTCAGCCGACTGTCGATTGGACTCAGCAGTGTAGTGATGGAGCCATGTTTCATCCATTGTCACATATCGATGGAAAAACTTGGATGTATTACGAGTTAACAGCTGCAAACACCGCTCAGAATCATCAGCATGTTGTTGTTTTTGGTCAAATGTGAGCTCGCTCGGCACCAATTTTGCACAGAGTTTCCGCATATCCAAATATTGATGAATGATATGACCAACCTTTGATATCTTTAAGGCCTCTGCTATCTCGATCAACTTCATTTTACGGTCATTTTTTTTTTTTTTTTGATGTTTTCGTCGGTAACCACCTCTTTCGGGCGTCCACTGCGTTCACCGTCCTCCGTGGTCATTTCAACACGCATGAATTTTGCATACCAACCATTATTGTTGATTTCCCTGGGGCAGAGTCCGGAAACTCATTATCAAGCCAAGTTTTTGCTTCCGCCGTATTTTTTCCCTTCAGAAAACAATATTTTATCAAAACACGAAATTCCTTTTTTTTTCATTTTTTTCACAATAACAAAAGTTGCTTCAAAAAAGGCGCTATATCTCGCAAACTAATTGACTTAAAGACGTCAAATTTTGACACGAATCATTTGCAGGTTGGTACTATATAAAAATAATATGCATTTAATACTAGCAACGCCATCTATGTGTCAGACCGGGGACTTATCAGCCAACCTGTTAAATTTGACAAACATTCCTTTCCTCAGTTGGTTAAGCTACACTACAGTAAAAACTACAGTTTAGTCAATGCATAGTTTTAAGCTTAAATCAAAGAACAACAACAATGCTTAAAGAACAAAACCAACAATAACAAAACAAAACGAATGAAATTATATTATGACAAAATTTTCTATAGAAATAAAATTTTGACAAACTTTTCTATAGAAATACGATTTTAATAAAATTTTCTATAAAAGTAAAATTTTGACAGAATTTTTTGTAGAAATAAAATATTGGTAAAATTCTATAGAAATAAAATTTTGACACAATTTTCTATAGAAATAAAGTGTTGATAAAATTGTCTATATAACTGAAATGTTGATAAAATTTTCTATAGGAATAAGATTTTCAAAAAAAAAAAAAAAAATTCTATGGAAATTAAATTAAGACAAAATTTTCTAAAGAAATAAAATTTTGACAAAATGTTCTATAGAAATAAGATGTTGACAAAATGTCTATAGAAATAAAGTTTTCAAACAAATTTCTATGGAAATTAAGTTATGACAAATTTTTCTATGGAAATAAAATTTTGAAAAAATTTTCTATAGAAATACGATTTTGATAAAATTTTCTATATAAGTAAAATATTAACAGAATTTTTTGTAGAAATAAAATTTTGGTAAAATTCTATAGAACTAAAATTTTGACACAATTTTCTATAGAAATAAAGTGTTGACAAAATTTTCTATATAAATAAAATGTTGATAAAATTTTCTATAGGAATGAAATTTTCAACAAAAAAAAAACAAGTATATACGGTCCTAAGTTCAGCCAGGACGAATCTTATGTACCCTCCACCATGGATTACGTAGAAACTTCTACGAAATATGTCATAATCGCATTACTTGGGTTGTGGTATTAACCGAACTTCCTAAAACTTCTTAACATCGTTTTCTAAATTGTGAGTTAGTGCATGGTCCACATGGTATATATTAGACAAAAAAGTTATGTATAGTTAAGTCTATAAATAATTACGAATCGATATGGACTTTGTGCACGGTACATAGAGAGCCAGAATTGAAATACGGGGGTCTCTTATATGGGGGCTATATAGAATTATGCACTTGATATGGACCAATTTTTGTGTGATTGGGGATCGATTTATCTGAGGTCTATATATAACTATAGACCGATATGGACCTAATTAGGCATGGTTGTTAACGACCATATATTAGCACAATGTACCAAATTTCAACTGACTCGGATGAAATTTGCTCCTCCAAGAGGCTCCAAAACCAAATCTCGGGATCGGTTTATATAAGGGCTTTATATGATTATGGACTGATATGGACCACTTTTGGCATGGTTGTTAAATATCATATACTACCACCACGTACCAAATTTCAACCAGATCGGATGAATTTTGCTTCTCCAAAAGGCACCGGAGGTCAAATCTGGGGAACGGTTTATATGGGGGCTATATATAATTATAGACTGATATGAACCAATTCCTGCATGGTTGTTGGATACCATATACTATTTAACATCACGTACCAAATTTCAACCGAATCGGATGAATTTTGCTGTACCAAGGGGCTCCGGAGGTCAAATCTGGGGATCGGTTTATATGGGGGCTATATATAATTATGGACCGATTTCGACCAATTTTTGCATGGGTATTTGAGAACATATATTAACACCACGTACCAAATATCAACTGAATCAGATGAATTTTGGTCTTCCAAGAGGCTTCGGAGGTCAAATCTGGTTATAGGTTTATATGGGGGCTATATATAATTATGAACCGATGTGGACCAATTTTTGCATGTTAATTAAAGACCATATACTAACACCATATACCAAATTTCAGACCGATCGGATGAAATTTGCAAGCCAAATCGGGTAATCGGTTTATATGGGGGCTATATGTAATTATGGACCGATGTGGACCAATTTTTGCATGGTTGTTAGAGACCATATACTAACACCATGTACCAAATTTCAACCGGATCGGATGAAATTTGCTTCGCTTAGAGCAATCGCAAGCCAAATTTGGGGGTCCGTTTATATGGGGGCTATACGTAAAAGTGGACCGATATAGCCCATTTGCAATACCATCCGACCTACATCAATAACAACTACTTGTGGCAAGTTTCAAGTCGATAGCGTGTTTCGTTCGGAAGTTAGCGTGATTTCAACAGATGGACGGACGGACGGACGGACGGACGGACGGACACGACCCAGAATATATATACTTTATGGGGTCTTAGAGCAATATTTCGATGTGTTACAAACGGAATATAATATACACCCATCCTTTGGTGGAGGGTATAAAAACAACAACAATGCTTAAAGAACAAAACCAACAATAACAAAACAAAACGAACGAAATTATATTATGACAAAATTTTCTATAGAAATAAAATTTTGACAAACTTTTATATAGAAATACGATTTTAATAAAATCTTCTATAAATGTAACATTTTGACAGAATTTTTTGTAGAAATAAAATTTTGGTAAAATTCTATGAAAAAATTTTCTATAGAAATAAGATGTTGACAAAATGTCTATAGAAATAAAGTTTTCAAAAAAAATTCTATGGAAATTAAATTATGACAAATTTTTCTATAGAAATAAAATTTTGACAAATTTTTCTATAGAAATACGATTTTGTTAAAATTTTCTATATAAGTAAAATTTTGACAGAATTTCTTGTAGAAATAAAATTTTGGTAAAATTCTACAGAAATACAATTTTGACACAATTTTCTATAGAAATAAAGTGTTGACAAAATTTTCTATATAAATAAAATGTTGATAAAATTTTCTATAGGAATAAAATTTTCAAAAAAAAAATTCTATGGAAATTAAATTAAGACAAAATTTTCTATGGAAATTAAATTTTGACAAAATTTTCTATAGAAATAAAATTTTGACAAAATTTTCTATAGAAATAAGATGTTGACAAAATGTCTATAGACATAAAGTTTTCAAAAAATTGTCTATGGAAATTAAATTATGACAAATTTTTCTATAGAAATAAACTTTTGACAAATTTTTCTATAGAAATACGATTTTGATAAAATTTTCTATATAAGTAAAATTTTGACAGAATTTCTTGTAGAAATAAAATTTTGGTAAAATTCTATAGAAATAAAATTTTGATAAAATGTTCTATAGAAATAAAATTTTGTCAAAATTTTCTGTATAAATAAAATTTTCAAAAAATTTTCTATGGAAATTAAATTATGACAAAATTTTCTTTATTTTGCAAATTTTCTTTAGAAATAAAATTTTGGCAAAATTTTTTGATAGTAGTAAAATTTTGACAAAATTTTCTATAGAAATAAAATTTTGACAAAATTTTTTGATAGAAATAAAATTTTGACAAAATTTTTTGATAGAAATAAAATTTTAACAAAATTTTCTATAGAAATAAAATTTTGACAAAATTTTTTGATAGAAATAAAATTTTGACAAAATTTTCTGTAGAAATAAAATTTTTACAAAATTTTCTATAGACCTAAAATTTTGACAAAATTTTCTATAGAAATATCGTTTTGACTAAATTTTCTATAGAAATATCATTTTGACTACATTTTCTATAGAAATAAAATTTTGACAAAATTTTCGATAGAAATAAACAAAACTTTACTTTTCAGAGTGTTGTTTTTTATTATAATTCTGGTTCAATAGGAATATGGGACAATAGGCATATATTAGGGTTGATTATTGTAATTTATACTGTTAATTTAATTAATTTAATTTCTACTATTTATTGAAAGATTACTCTTCTTCATCATCATTACATTCAGTTGGCATCATTGGACTTTTGGGTAAAAATGAACGAATATTTTCCACTTTCAACATATCAAACAGGTAATAATGTTGAGTAAATCTCTTGTGCCAATCTGATAGGTAAGCATTTTTAATTTGTATATCTACATCCTTATTTTCCACTAAAAATCTTACTTCATCATCCAAATATGAGAAAAATTTTAATCTATTTTCTACCAAAATCACACGCATATTTGTTTCAAATCCTTTATGTATTTGATTCCACTGAGTCATTAAATCCGGATCTCGTAATTTGGATAAAATGCTAAAGATATTTTCAAGTGAAGCATGAAGTGCTATTTGTTGTTTACAAGTATAGGGACCATTGAAATTCAGTATTAATGCCTCCAATAGCTCCGTGGCAGTGACAATAGCTTCTTCAAGGTCACTATACTGATCCCAATCGATGCCAGTTTTACGTAATTTCGATTTATTATCCAATGTCCATGTTTTCAATGAATTTAAGTATTCTTCTACCATTTCATACACTTCCATAGACCAGAGAGATGCACGTAGATGTTCAGCATACAATACAGTCAAATTGTCGTCGGTCCCATCGTCAGCCTCGACTACAGGAAATTGCTAAAAGACAAAGGACATGTTATAAATTATTATAATTTTCCAAAAAAAAAAAAAAAATAATAAACAAATAAAATTAATATAAAAAAGTTTCACTAACCTCAGACATGGCTAAGAGAGACAATATTAACAACACAGACATTTTCATTGTTGACTGACTTGGTAGTTCACTTCGTAGCGCTTGGTAATATAACTAAATGTCTGAATTCCCTTTTCTAATACCATATTTAGTAGATAAACAATGGACCGAAATATGCAAAAGAATGAATAATTCCACAGCACGTACACGTATAAAACCACTGACTGGGCATCATTAACCCTTTGTCGTCAGTACATTAAAGTTTTCCTATAGAAAGCATTATTCAGTTAGGCTGAGTAACAGTTTTCCAGTAGAAAACACTTTTCGTCAAGGTTGAATTAAAGTTTTCCTATAGAAAACATAATTCAGCCAGGCAGAGTTAAAGTTTTCCTATAGAAAACATAATTCAGCCAGGCAGAGCTAAAGTTTTCCTATACAAACCATTATTCAGCTAGGCTGAATTAAAGTTTTCCTATAGAAAACATAATTCAGGCAGGCTGTATTAAAGTTTTCCTATAGAAAACATTTTTCAGCCAGGCTGAATTAAAGTTTTCCTTTAGAAAACATTATTCAGCCTGGCTGAATTAAAGTTTTCCTTTAGAAAACATTATTCAGCCAGATTGAAGTAAAGTTTTCCTATAGCAAACATTATTCAGCCGGGCTGATTTAAAGTTTTGCTATAGAAAACATTATTCAGCCTGGCTAAATTAAAGTTTTCCTATAGTAAACATTAATTCAGCCAGGCTGAATTAAAGATTTCCTTTAGAAAACATTATTCAGCCAGGCTGGATTAAAGTTTTCCTTTAGAAAACATTATTCAGCTAGGCTGAAAGTTAAAGTTTTCCTATACAAAACATTATTCAGCTGGGCTGAATTAAAGTTTTCCTATGAAAACATTATTCAGTCCGGCTGAATTACAGTTTTTCAATAGAAAACAGGTAGAGTTAAAGTTTTCCTATTGATAACATTATTCAGTCAGGCTGAATTACAGTTTTCCAATAGCAAACATTATTCAGCCGGGCTGAATTAAAGTTTTGCTATAGAAAACATTATTCAACCGCGCTGAATTAAAGTTTTCCTATAGTAGGTTAGGTTAAGTTAGGTGGCAGCCCGATATATCAGGCTCACTTAGACAGTTCAGTCCACTGTGATACCACATTGGTGAACTTCTCTCTTATCACTGAGTGCTGCCCGATTCCATGTTAAGCTCAATGACAAGGGACCTCCTTTTTATAGCCGAGTCCGAACGGCGTTCCACATTGAAGTGAAACCACTTGGAGAAGCTTTGAAACCTTCAGAAATGTCACCAGCATTTCTGAGGTGGGATAATCCACCGCTGAAAACTGTTTGGTGTTCGGTCGAAGCAGGAATCGAACCCACAACCTTGTGTATGCAAGGCGGGCATGCTAACCATTGCACCACGGTGGCTTCCTATACAAAACATTATTCAGCTAGGCTGAATTAAAGTTTTCGTATAGAAAACATTATTCAGCCTGGCAGAATTAAAGTTTTCCTATAGTAAACATTAATTCAGCCAGGCTGAATTAAAGTTTTCCTTAAGAAAACATTATTCAGCCATGCTGAATTAAAGTTTTCCTTTAGAAAACATTTTTCAGCCTGGCTGAATTAAAGCTTTTGTATAGAAAACATTATTCAGCCAGGCTGAATTAAAGTTTTCCTATACAAAACATTATTCAGCCAGGCAGAGTTAAAGTTTTCCTATAGGCAACATTATTCAGTCAGGCTGAATTACAGTTTTCCAATAGAAAACATTATTCAGTCAGGCTGAATTACAGTTTTCCTATAGAAAACATTATTCAGCTGGGCTGAATTACAGGTTTCTAATAGAAAACTTTATTCAGCCAGGCTGAATTACAGTTGTCTAATAGCGAACATTATTCAGCCAGGCAAAGTTAAAGTTTTCCTATACAAAACATTATTCAGCTGGGCTGAATTAAAGTTTTCCTATGAAAACATTATTCAGTCCGGCTGAATTACAGTTTTTCAATAGAAAACATTATTCAGCCAGGTAGAGTTAAAGTTTTCCTATTGATAACATTATTCAGTCAGGCTGAATTAAAGTTTTCCAATAGCAAACATTATTCACCCGGGCTGAATTAAAGTTTTGCTATAGAAAACATTATTCAACCGCGCTGAATTAAAGTTTTCCTATAGTAGGTTAGGTTAGGTTAGGTGGCAGCCCGATATTTCAGGCTCACTTAGACAGTTCAGTCCATTGTGATACCACATTGGTGAACTTCTCTCTTATCACTGAGTGCTGCCCGATTCCATGTTAAGCTCAATGACAAGGGACCTCCTTTTTATAGCCGAGTCCGAACGGCGTTCCACATTGAAGTGAAACCACTTGGAGAAGCTTTGAAACCTTCAGAAATGTCACCAGCATTTCTGAGGTGGGATAATCCACCGCTGAATACTGTTTGGTGTTCGGTCGAAGCAGGAATCGAACCCACAACCTTGTGTATGCAAGGCGGGCATGCTAACCATTGCACCACGGTGGCTTCCTATACAAAACATTATTCAGCTAGGCTGAATTAAAGTTTTCGTATAGAAAACATTATTCAGCCTAGCAGAATTAAAGTTTTCCTATAGAAAACATTTTCCAGCCCGGCTGAATTAAATATTTCCTATAGAAAACATTATTCAGGCAGGTTGAATTAAATTTTGCCTATACCAAACATTATTCAGCTGGGCTGAATTAAAGTTTTGCTATAGAAAGCATTATTCATCCGGGCAGAATTAAAATTTTCTTATAGTAAACATTAATTCAGCCAGGCTGAATTACAGGTTTCTAATAGAAAACTTTATTCAGCCAGGCTGAATTACAGTTGTCTAATAGAGAACATTATTCAGCCAGGCAAAGTTAAAGTTTTCCTATACAAAACATTATTCAACTGGGCTGAATTAATGTTTTCCTATGAAAACATTATTCAGTCCGGCTGAATTACAGTTTTTCAATAGAAAACATTATTCAGCCAGGTAGAGTTAAAGTTTTCCTATTGATAACATTATTCAGTCAGGCTGAATTAAAGTTTTCCAATAGCAAACATTATTCAGCCGGGCTGAATTAAAATTTTGCTATAGAAAACATTATTCAGCCGGGCTGAATTAAAGTTTTCCTATAGAAAACATTTTCCAGCCCGGCTGAATTAAATATTTCCTATAGAAAACATTATTCAGGCAGGTTGAATTAAAGTTTTCCTTTAGAAAGCATTATTCAGTTAGGCTGAATAACAGTTTTCCAATAGAAAACACTATTCGTCAAGGTTGAATTAAAGATTTCCTATAGAAAACATTTTTCAGGCTGTCCAGTCAGAGTTAAAGTTTTCCTATACAAAACATTATTCAGCTAGGCTGAATTAAAGTTTTCCTATAGCAAACATTATTCAGCCGAACTGAATTAAAGTTTTCATATAGAAAACATTATTCAGCCTGGCTGAATTAAAGTTTTTCTATAGTAAACATTAATTCAGCCAGGCTGAATTAAATTTTTCCTCAAGAAAACATTATTCAGCCATGCTGAATTAAAGTTTTCCTTTAGAAAACATTTTTCAGCCTGGCTGAATTAAAGCTTTTGTATAGAAAACATTATTCAGCCAGGCTGAATTAAAGTTTTCCTATAGAAAATATTTTTCAGCCTGGCTGAATTAAAGTTTTCCTTAAGAAAACATTATTCAGCCATGCTGAATTAAAGTTTTCCTTTGGAAAACATTTTTCAGCCTGGCTGAATTAAAGCTTTTGTATAGAAAGCATTAATTCAGCCAAGCTCAATTAAAGTTTTCCTATAGAAAACATTATTCAGCCAGGCTGAATTAAAGTTTTCCTATAGTAAACATTATTCAGCCAGGATGAATTAAAGTTTTCCTATAGTAAACATTATTCAGCCGGGCTGAATTAAATTTTGCCTATACCAAACATTATTCAGCTGGGCTGAATTAAAGTTTTGCTATAGAAAGCATTATTCAGCCGGGCTGAATTAAAATTTTCCTATAGTAAACATTAATTCAGCCAGGCTGAATTACAGGTTTCTAATAGAAAACTTTATTCAGGCAGATTGATGTAAAGTTTTCCTATAGTAAACACTAATTCAGCCTGGCTGAATTAATGTTTTCTATAGGAAAACTTTAATTCAGCCCTGCTGAATAATGTTTTCTATAGCAAAACTTTAATTCAGCCCGGCTGAATCAAAGTTTTCTATAAGAACACTTTAATTCAGCCTTGCTGAATAAAGTTTTCTAAAGGAAAACTTTAATTCACCCCGGCTGAATAATATTTTCTATAAGAAAACTTTAATTCAGCTCGGCTGAATAATGTTTTCTACATGAAAACTTTAATTCAGCCTTAATGTTTGCTTTTGCCAGTGTAGCTAATAACAGGTGACAGTCATACAACAGCAGGAAAACCAACATCCGTAATCAAAACCACAACAAAGGGAAAGTGTCACATACGAAAAACTCTTGTGTTTTTTTATACTGTTACATATTTTCCCCTTCATTACAAAAGAAGACGTATGTATGGCTTATATGGGCCTTGAGGAAGTACATTGGATCGTTTATAAGACTGCAATTTTAAATCAAAAACAGAAAATTAACATAGACCACGATATGGATATGTCTTCTCTGGGGAAATGTTTACATTTACAATAATGGAAATGCACTGTGACCTTTGACACTAACATGAAGCCATGAAACTGAGTTTGCAAGAAAACAGTACTTGACAGACATTTGTGTGGTTATTCACTGGAAGCGCTAATTGCCATTGCTAGTATTATGGACATGTGAGAAAATCTGTTTTCCATCAACAAAGAAAATGAAACTGATATTGTTCTGTCACGGGTTTGATTAACTCATGATGATATGGAAACTTTCAATCTCTTATTTACATCAATTAAATACTTTGGAATTATTTCTTTTTCAAGGAAATATTGCATAATGCAATGAATCGTGGAATTCCCCGAGTGTTCCATACTATTTGAAAGTAATGAATAAATAAAGTAAATAGAAGCCAATCTGACATGCACAGTTAAAATCTTAATTCTACTCCTTGTGCAAAATTACACGTAAATTTTATTTCTATAGAATATTTTGTCATAAACTTATTTCTATAGGAAATTTTGTCACAAATTTATTTCCATAAAAAATGTTGTGAAAACTTTATTTCTAAAGAAAATTTTTTCAACCTTTTATTCATAAGAACATTTTTTCAAAAAATTTATTTCTATAGAAAATTTTGTCAACATTTTATTTCCATAGACAATTTTGTCAAATTTTTATTTCATTGGAAATTTTGTTAAATTATTACTTTTATAGAAAATTTTGCCAAAAATTTATTGCAATACACAATTTTGTCAAAATTTTATTTTTATAGAAAATTTTGTCAAAATTTTATTTCTATAGAAAATTTTTTCAACCTTTTATTCATAAGAACATTTTTTCAAAAATTTTATTTCTATAGGAAATTTTGTCAAATTTTTATTTCATAGGAAATTTTGTTAAATTTTTATCAAGATTTTTATACCCACCACCATAGAATGGTGACGGGGGTATAATAAGTTTGTCATTCCGTTTGTATCCTATCGAAATATCGATTTCCGACTATATAAAGTATATACATTCATTATCAGGCAGCAATTCTAAGACGATATAACCATGTCCGTCTGTCTGTCTGTTTGTCTGTCTGGCTGTCTGTCTTCAATAATGAAGCAATCGTGTTGAAATTTTGCACAAACTCGTCTTTTGTCAGCAGGCAGGTCAAGTTCGAAGATGGGCTATATCAGTCTAGGTTTTGATATAGTCCCCATATAAACCGACCTCCCGATTTGGGGTCTTGGGCTCTTAGAATCCGTAGATTTTATCCAATTTGCCCGAAATTGTAAATCTAAAGGTATTTTGGGACCATAAAGAGGTGCGCCGAAAATGGTGAGTATCGGTTTTTATCCAATTTGCTTGAAACTGAAAATCTATATGTATTTTGGAACCATAAAGAGGTGTGCTAAAAATGGTGGGCATCGGTCCATGTTTTGGTATAGCCCCCATATAGACCGATCTCCTGATTTTATTTCCTGGGCTTCTAGAATCCGTACTTGTTATCCAATTTCCCCGAAATTGAAAATCTAAAGGTATTTTGGTACCATAAAGAGGTGCGCCGAAAATGGCGAGTATCGGTCCATGTTTTGGTATAGCCCCCATATAGACCGATCTCCTGATTTTACTTTCTGGGCTTCTAGAATCCGTAGTTTTTATCCAATTTGCCCGAAATTGAAAATCTAAAGGTATTTTGGAACCATAAAGAGGTGCGCCGAAAATGGTGAGTATCGGTCCAAGTTTTGGTATAGCTCCCATATAGACCGATCTCCCAACTTTACTTCTTGGGCTTCTATAATCCGTAGTTTTTAACCAATTAGCCTGAAATTGAAAATCTATAGGTATTTTGGGACCATAAAGAGGTTCGCCGAAAATGGTTACTATCGGTCCATGTTTTGGTATAGCCCCTATATAGACGAATTTCCCGATTTTATTTCATGGGCTTCTAGAATCCGTACTTTTTATGAAATTTTCCTCAAGTTGAATATCTGGAGGTATTTTGGGACCAAAAAGAGGTGTCCTAAAAATGGTGAGTATCGGTCCATGTTTTGGTATAGCCCCCATATAGACCGTTTTCCCGATTTTATTTCTTGGGCTTCTAAAGGGTGATTTGTTAAGAGCTTGATAACTTTTTTTTAAAAAAAAAACGCATAAAATTTGCAAAATCTCATCGGTTCTTTATTTGAAACGTTAGATTGGTCCATGACATTTACTTTTTAAAGATAATTTCATTTAAATGTTGACCGCGGCTGCGTCTTAGGTGGTCCATTCGGAAAGTCCAATTTTGGGCAACTTTTTCGAGCATTTCGGCCGGAATAGCCCGAATTTCTTCGGAAATGTTGTCTTCCAAAGCTGGAATAGTTGCTGGCTTATTTCTGTAGACTTTAGACTTGACGTAGCCCCACAAAAAATAGTCTAAAGGCGTCAAATCGCATGATCTTGGTGGCCAACTTACCGGTCCATTTCTTGAGATGAATTGTTCTCCGAAGTTTTCCCTCAAAATGGCCATAGAATCGCGAGCTGTGTGGCATGTAGCGCCATCTTGTTGAAACCACATGTCAACCAAGTTCAGTTCTTCCATTTTTGGCAACAAAAAGTTTGTTAGCATCGAACGATAGCGATCGCCATTCACCGTAACGTTGCGTCCAACAGCATCTTTGAAAAAATACGGTCCAATGATTCCACCAGCGTACAAACCACACCAAACAGTGCATTTTTCGGGATGCATGGGCAGTTCTTGAACGGCTTCTGGTTGCTCTTCACTCCAAATGCGGCAATTTTGCTTATTTACGTAGCCATTCAACCAGAAATGAGCCTCATCGCTGAACAAAATTTGTCGATAAAAAAGCGGATTTTCTGCCACTGATTTTGGTAATAAAATCCACGTGATCTGTCAAATACTAATGCATGAAAATCCTAACCTCAAAAGAATCACCCTTTAGAATCCGTAGTTTTTATCAAAGTAGCCTGAAATTGAAAATCTAGAGGTATTTTGGGATCATATAGAGGTGCGCCGAAAATGGTGAGAACCGGTCCATGTTTTGGTATAGCCCCCATATAGACCGATCTCTCTTTTTTTACTGCTTGGGCTTCTAGAATCCATAACTTTTATCCAATTTGCCCGAAATTGAAAACCTAAAGGTATTTTGGGACCATAAAAAGATGCGCCGAAAATGGTGAGTATCGGTCCCTGTTTTGGTATAGCCCCCATATAGACCGATCTCCCAATTTAACTCTTTGGGTTTCTAGAAACTGTAGTTTTTATCGATATGTCTGAAATTATTGTAATGGTTGTACTGCTCTGCTTGGGAGAATATCTGTCATCAAACTCCCCTGAAATTTCAAGAGAAACTACTATTTGGTTCATGGTGGTGGGTATTTACGATTCGGCCCGGCTGAACTTTCTGCTGTATATACTTTGTATACCCTCCACCATAGGATGGTGGTATATTAACTTTGTCGTTCCGTTTGTAACACATCGAAATATTGCTCTAAGACCCCATAAATTATATATATTCTGGGTCGTGGTGAAATTCTGAGTCGATCTGAGCATGTCCGTCCGTCTGTTGAAATCACTCTAACTTCCGAACGAAATAAGCTATCGACTTGAAACTTGGCATAAGTAGTTATAATTGATGTAGGTCGGATGGTATTGCAAATGGGCCATATCGGTCCACTTTTACGTATAGCCCCCATATAAACGGACCCCCAAATTTGGCTTGCGGGGACTCTAAGAGAAGCACATTTCATCCGATCCGGCTGAAATTTGGTACATGGTGTCAACATATGATCTCTAAAAACAACGCAAAAATTGGTCCACATCTGTCCATAATTTTATATAGCCCCCATATAAACCGATCCCCCGATTTGGCTTACGAAGCCTCTAAGAGAAGCAAATTTGATCCGATCCGGCTGAAATTTGGTATATGGTATTAATATATGGTCTCTAATGACCATGCAAAAAATGGTCCATAATTATATATAGCCCCCATATAACCCGATCCCCCGATTTCGCTTGCGGAGCCTCTAAGAGAAGCAAATTTGATCCGATCCGTCTGAAATTTGGTATATGGTGTTAATATATGGTCTCTAATGACCATGCAAAAAATGGTCCACATTGGTCCATAATTATATATAGCCCCCATATAAACCGATCACCAGATTTGAACTCCGGAGCCCCTTGGAAGATTAAAATTCAACTGATTCAGTTCAAATTTGGTACGTGATGTTAGTATATGGCCTCAAACACCCATGCAAAAATTGTTCGAAATCGGTCCATAATTATATATAGCCCCCATATAAACCGATCCTCAGATTTGACCTCCGGAGCCCATTGGAAGAGCAAAATTCATCAGAATCGGTTGAAATTTGGTACGTGATGTTAGTATATGGTATCCAACAACCATGCAGGTAGTGGTTCATGTCAGTTCACAATCATATATAGCCCCCATATAAACCGATCCCCAGATTTGACCTCCGGTGCCTTTTGGAGAAGCAAAATTCATCCGATCTGGTTGAAATTTGGTACGTTGTGAAAGTATATGATATTTAACAACCATTCCAAAAGTGGTCCATATCAGTCCGTAATCATATATAGCCCCCATATAAACCGATCCCGAGATTTGGTTTTGGAACCTCTTGGAGGAGCAAATTTCATCCGAGTCAGTTGAAATTTGGTACATTGTGTTAGTATATGGCCGTTAACAACCATGCCTAACTAGGTCCATATCGGTCTATAGTTATATATAGCCCTCAAATAAATCGATCCCCAATCACACAAAAATTGGTCCATATCAAGTTCATAATTGTATATAGCCCCCATATAAGCGACCCCCATATTTCAATTCTGGCTCTCTACCACGTTTGGACTAAGTCACAATTTAGAAAACAATGTTAAGTGGATGTGGAAGTGGACGAGTGTGGATGACAGTCTTTCGTAGAAGTTTCTACGCAATCCATGGTGGAGGGTACATAAGATTCGGCCTGACCGAAGTTACGGCCGTATATACTTGTTTTTTTATTTCATTTCTATAGAACATTTCGCCAAAATGTTATTTCTATAAAAAAAAATTTTAATTTTTTTTAATGTTGTCACGATTTTTTTAAATTTTATTTGCTTAGAAAATTTTGTCAAAATTTTGTTTCTTTGGAATAAGTCAAAGCTTTATTACTATAGACAATTTTGTAAAAATTATATTACTACTAGCGTAACCCGGCCCGCTTCGCTGCGCCTTCCGAAGCGTATTTGTAGGAACATTTTGCGTTAACTTAGTCAACCATATCCTTCCTGCTGAAAACAAATTCGAAAAGATTTGAATTCTTTCATACAAATCGGACTACTTACTTTTTCGTTTATAGGTACAAATACGGCGGATATGCATATGTAAACTGGTTCGTCTTAAAAAATGTCGGGGAGAGGGCGGGAACACCCTTCTTCCAAATTTTTTTAATAATGTTCTGTATTCAAGTAGTTGGACAATCTTCTATATTTCTTGTGAATTTTAAGTGGGGTTTGTCAAGGAAAGGTATCCTTCTCCTCAGCATATCTGAAAATTAAGCACTATATTATAATAACATACAAAGAATTACTGTTTCCCATCCAATAAATCGGAAAATGCAAAAGTAGTAAAAAATTTTACCACTTTAATATTTGCTCAAATGTTGGAAAATGATGCACCCTCTACGTTGGCTGCCAATTTCATGTAAATTTAAATTCTTTACTAAAACGAAGTCTGGCAGAAGCCTGTGCAAAATGCATACAATTATGTACCGAGTTCCCATTTACGGAAAACCCTCTACTTTCAATTAAAAAAAAAAAAAAAAAAACAACGGACAAAAGGGAAACCTCTCCCCACCTCCACTCCGACCTGATATCGGACTATCACGTACCCTATATTAATTTCACAACTACTCAATGGTCCCTATAAATTCTATCGAAGTAAATCGACAAAGCTTATTTCAATTTTCCCCTTCCCCAACCAGATATCGAAAAATCATATACTAATTCAAAAATCATGTATAAATTTGATCACCTCCTCCCACGTTCCCGCTAAATTTCAAGTAGATCGGAGATGTTTAAATTTTGCTCTATTGTTTTAAAGGGACGTCACATTCCCCGATACAATATCGACAAACACCGTAGTGAATAGCACCCCTAACCTTCCCTGAAAATTCTTGAAACTTTCCTTCGTTCATAACCTTCCTCCACTGCCTTTGTAAATTTCAAGAAAACTTAAGAATTTTTGTTTTTTTTTTTTGCAGTTTTAGAGGAGGACCTCCTCCCCGACCAAATGTCGAAAAGCGTATCTTTTGTAAACGTCCCAGAAAATGTCAAGTAAATTATAAGCCTAAAGGGGCGGCCTCTCTTCCGTCCAAATATCACAAAATCAGGTATCAACTATTAATATCGTAACCTCTCCACAGTCCTCTGTAAATTTCAAGTAACTCGGTAAAGTTCAATTGTTTCTCTGCATGTAGTTACTTAAGAGAAGCGGATGTCTCCCTATGTCCTTTTATTTTTATTAAAAAATTATGAACCTGATATGAATATCATAACCTCACTAATTTTTCCGTAAAATTTCAGTCGGGGGAGTTTAGTTTTGTTTTCAATGTACTTTAAAAAAAAGTCGGGCAAAGGGGTGGCGCCCCTCCCCGACCAAATATCGAAAAATAATGTAGCGGATTTTTGTCTAGATGCCAACCCCAACATTCAATGAAAATTTCAAGCAAATCGCATAATTTTGTTCCAAGTTTCAAAAAGTAGGGCAAGGGGGAGGTCCCCCTCTCACTCCACATATGAAATCATCAGGTTCCCCATATTAATTCCATAACCGCACCGCATGTTCTCTGTAAATCTCAGATAATTTAGAGAATTTTAGTTTTTTCACTGTACTTTAAAAAAAGTCGAACAAAGGGGAGGTCCCCCTCCGCCACCAAATATCGCAATATAAAGTAGCGGATCTTTGTCTAGATGCCAACCCCAATCTTCGATGAAAATTTCAAGCAAATCGGCCAACTTTGGTCCAATTTTCACAAAGTCCGACGAAGGGGAGGTCCCCCTCCGCGACCAGGTGTCAAAAAATGAGGTACCCTATTTTCACCACATGAACGCCCCCTACGATCTCTGAAAGTTTCAAGTAAATCGGATCAGCCGTTTCGGAGCCAACTCGGTACATACAAACAAACAATCAAACAAACAAACAAACAAATAAACAAACATAGATTGAATTTTATATATATAGATATATAGAAAATTTCACAAACAATTTGTTAAAATTTTATTTCTATGGAAAATTTTGTTAAAATTTTATATCTATAGAAAATTTTATTAACATTTTATTTCTATGGAAAATTTTGTTAAAATTTAATTGCTATAGAAAGTTTAGTCAAAATTGTATTTTTTTTAGGAAATTTTGTCACAATTTTATTTCCATAGAAAACTTGGTCAAAATTTTATTTCTGTAGAAAATTTTTTCAAAATTTTATTTCTATTAAAAATTTTGTCAAAATTTTATTTCTGTGGAAGATTTTGTCAAAATTTTATTTCTATCAAAATTTTGTCAACATTTTATTTCTATAGAAAATTTTATCCAAATTTTATTTCTGTAGGAAATGTTGTCAAAATTTTATTTCAATAGAAAATTTTGTAAAAATTTTATTTCTATAGAAAATTTTAATAACATTTTATTGCTGGGGACAATTTTGTTAAAATTTCATTTCTATGGAAAATTTTATCAAAATTTTATTCAAAATTTATTTTTATAGAATATTTTGTTAAAATTTTATTTCTATGGAAAATTTTGTCAAAATTGTACATTTATAGGAAATTTTGTCATAATTTGTTTTCTATAGAAATGTTGTCAAAACTTTATTTATATAGAAAATTTTGTCAAAATTTTATTTCTGTAGAAGATTTGGTCAAAATTTTATTTCTGTAGAAGATTTTGTCAAAATTTTATGTGCGTAGAAGATTTTGTCAATATTTTGTTTCTATAGAAAATTTTGTCAAAAATTTATTTCTACAAAAAATTTTGTCAAAATTATATATTAAAATTAAAATTATATATTTGTCATAATTTGTTTTCTAAAGAAATTTTGTCAAAGCTTTATTTCTATAGAAAATTTTGTCAATATTTTATATCTGTACAAGATTTTGTCAAAATTTTGTCAAAATTTTATTTCTATAGAAAATTTTGTCAAAACTCTAATTCCATAGACATTTTTCTCTAAATTTTATATTTATAGAAAAAATTGTCAAAATTTTATTGATATACAAAATTTCACAAAAACTTTGTATATATAGAAATTTTATTTCTATAGAAAATTTTGTTAAAATTTTATTTCTATAGCAAATATTGTCAACATTTGATTTCTATAGAAAATTCTGTCAAAATTATATTTCTTTAGAAAGTTTTGTCAAATTTTTATTTCTATAGAAAATTCTGTCAAAATTTTATTTCTTTAGAAAATTCTGTCAAAATTCGATTTCTTTAGAAAATTTTGTCAAAATTTTATTTCTATGGAAAATTTTGTCAAAATTTTATTTCTATAGAAATTTTTGTAAAAATTGTCAAAATTTTATTTCCATAAAAAAATCTGTCATAATTTTATTTCTATAAAAAATTTTTGTCAAAATTTTATTTCCGTCAAAAATTTTGTCAAAACTTTATTTCTCTAGAAAATTTTGTCAAAATTTTATTTCTATGGAAAATTTTATCAAAATATTATTTTCATAAAAATTTTTGTCAAGCCCCTATTTGTCAAAATTGTATTTCATTGTTGTTGTTTTTGTTTTCAGCTGAAAACCATGCATTGACTAAACTACAAGTGTAGCTTAACCAACAGAGGAAAATAATGTTTGTCAAATTTATTTGGGCAAAGGCCTATAGACTGCAGGATGGTTTGATGGACGTTTCGGAATTACCACATTCCTCATCAGCATCCTCTACTTGCAGCAAAACTATCAACCAATTATCAAAATAAATTCAGGCAGTTCAATAAACCCAAGGTGAACCACACTTGAGCCTTCCGAAAAAAGGTTTATGATAGCCGGCTTATGCCGAAATAAATTTGACGGTGGCAAAGAAAAAAAATGTTTGTACGAATATATTTCGGCATCAGCCGGCTATCATGTAAAACCTTTTTTCAAAAGGTTCAAGTGTGTTTTACTTTTGGGTTTAGTGAATTACCTGAATCTATATATATAAAATTCAATCTATGTTTGTTTATTTGTTGGTTTGTTTGTATGTACCGAGTTGGCTCCGAAACGGCTGAACCGATTTACTTGAAACTTTCAGAGATCGTAGGGGGCGTTCATGTGGTGAAAATAGGGTACCTCATTTTTTGACACCTGGTCGCGGAGGGGGACCTCCCCTTTGTCGGACTTTTTGAAAATTGGACCAAAGTTGACCGATTTGGTTGAAATTTTCGTTGAAGATTGGGGTTGGCACCTAGACAAAGATCCGCTACTTTTTATTTCGATATTTAGTGGCGGAGGGGGGCCTCTCCTTTATTCGACTTTTTTTAAAGTACAGTGAAAAAACTAAACTTCTCTAAATTATCTGAGATTTACAGAGAACATGTGGTGAGGTTATGGAATTAATATGGGGTACCCGATGATTTCATATGTGGATGGGGAAGGGGACCTCCCCCTTGCCCTACTTTTTGAAACTTGGAACAAAATTATACGATTTGCTTGAAATTTTCATTGAATGTTGGGGTTGGCATCTAGACAAAAAACCGCTACATTAGGCATAGGGCATAGGGAGACATCCGCTTCTCTTAAGTACATACGGAGAAACAATTAAACTTTTACCCAGTTACTTGAAATTTACAGGGGACTGGGGAGAGGTTACGATATTAATAGTTGATACCTGATTTGGTGATATTTGGACGGAAGAGAGGCCTCCCCTTTAGGCTTATAATTTGCTTGACATTTTCTGGGACGTTTACAAAAGATACGCTACATGACTTTTCGATATTTAGTCGGGGAGGAGGTCCTCCTCTAAAACTGCAAAGAAAAAACAACAATTCTTAAGTTTTCTTGAAATTTACATAGGCAGTGGGGAAGGTTATGAACGAAGAGGCAACCTTCCTTGCCCCACACTTGAAGGAAAGTTTCAAGAATTTTCAGGGAAGGTTATAGTTATAGCACCCCTATTCACTACGGTGTTTGTCGATATTATATCGGGGAAAGTGACGTCCCTTTAAAACAATAGAGCAAAATTTAAACATCGCCGATCTACTTGAAATTTACAGGGAACGTGGTAGGAGGTGATTAAAGTTATACATGATTTTTAAATTAGTATATGATTTTTCGATATCTGGTTGGGGAAGGGGAAAATTGAAATAAACTTTGTCGATTTACTTCGATAGAATTTATAGGGACCATTGAGTAGTTGCGAAATTAATATAGGGTACGTGATAGTCTGATATCAGGTCGGAGTGGAGTGAAGTTGGGGGGAGGGTTCCGTTTTGTCCGTTTTTTGTTTTCTTAAATTGAAAGTGGAGGGTTGTCCGTAAATGGGAACTCGGTACATAATTTTATGATTTTTGCAGAGAGGGTGCATCATTTTCCAACATTTTAGCAAATGTTAATGTGGTAAAAATTTTTACTACTTTTGCTTTTTCCGATTTATTGGATGGAAAACAGTAATTCTTTGTATGTTATTATAATATAGTGCTTAGTTTTCAGATATGTTGAGGAAAAGGATACCTTTCCTTGACAAACCACACTTAAAATCACAAGAAATATAGAAGATTGTCCAACTACTTGAATACAGAACATTATTTAAAAAAATTTGGAGGAAATGGTACACCCTCTCCCGCCGTATTTGTACCTATAAACGAAAAATCAAGTAGTCCGATTTGTTTAAAAGAATTCAAATCTTTTCGAATTTGTTTTCAGCACGAAGGATATAGTTGACTAAGTTAACGCAAAATATTCCTCCAAATACGCTTCGGAAGGCGCAGCAAAGCGGGCCGGGTTACGCTAGTTTATTCTATATATTCTATTATACGTCCTATGACAAGCCCATATAAAATCCATTAGATATGATACAAGTTTGCACTACTTCCGGACCACCAGTCGGGCATTCAAACTATTTTTATACCCTCCACCATAGGATGGGGGGTATATTAACTTTATCATTCCGTTTGTAACACATCGAAATATTGCTCTAAGACCCCATAAAGTATATATATTCTGGGTTGTGGTGAAATTCTGAGTCGATCTAAGCATGTCCGTCCGTCTGTTGAAATCACGCTAACTTCCGAACGAAACAAGCTATCGACTTGAAACTTGTCACAAATAGTTGTTATTGATGTAGGTCGCATGGTATTGAAAATGGGCCATATCGGACCACTTTTACGTATAGCCCCCATATAAACCGATTCCCAGATTTGGCTTACGGAGCCTCTTGGAGGAGCAAAATTCATCCCATCCGGATGAAACTTGGTACATGGCCCCCATATAAACCGATTCCCTGATTTGACCTCCGGTGCCTTTTGGAGAAGCAAAATTCATCCGATCTGGTTGAAATTTGGTACGTGGTGGTAGTATATGATATTTAACAACCATGCCAAAATTGGTCCATATCAGTCCATAATCATATAAAGCACTTATATAAACCGATCCCGTGATTTGATTTTGGAACCTCTTGGAGAAGCAAATTTCATCCGAGTGAGTTGAAATTTGGTACATTGTGCTAGTATATGGTCGTTAACAACCATGCCTAACTAGGTCCATATCGGTCTATAGTTATATATGGCCCTCAGATAAATCGATCCCCAATCACACAAAAATTGGTCCATATCAAGTTCATAATTGTATATAGCCCCCACATAAGCGACCTCCATATTTCAATTCTGGCTCTCTACGTATCGTGCAAAAAGTCCATATAGATTCGTAATTATTTGTGGACTTAACTATACATAACTTTTTTGTCTAATATATACCACGTATGGACTAAGTCACAATTTAGAAAACGATGTTAAAAAGTGTTAAGATACCACATTCCAAGTAATTCGATTGTATTTAGATGACAGTCTTCCGTAGAAGTTTCTACACAATCCTTGGTGGAGGGTACATAAGATTCGGCCCGGCCGAACTTTTTGCTGTATATACTTGTTGTTTTTTTTTATATAAATTTTCGCTTTCGCAGTAGCGATTTTACAAAGACAATTTTGGTATTTTGAGCATTTTTGCCGAAATCAAAAAAACATATTTATGCGGACTATATCTAAATCTGAACCGATTTCAACCAAATATGACATGCATAGCTACAATGTTAGTTCTACTCCCTGTGCAAAATGTTACGTTAATCGGAGTAAAAAATTTGCCTCTGTGGTCATATGAGTGTAAATCGAACGAAAAATATATATGGGAGCTTTCTCTTTCTCTCTCTCTCTCTCCAGTTATGTGATGCCAACTGTTATTAGCTATCGTTTCATTTCAACGTTTTTTTTTCATGTTTCATAATGAATGGCTTCGTTATGAATATTGCAAAGACTTAATTCCATTCTTCTCAGTGCTACATCAAAGTAATTTTCGTAGACTCGTTGCGTCAAATCCCCTCATTGACTTTCATTGACATTGATGTGGTTTTTAGATGAATTCGCGTTGTGGTTTATGGCAAATTTACATAGTTCAACACTTTTTCAAAGTGGCTTCAAAGGTAATTCGTTTCGCCGAGGCCTTTCATTTCAATTTATTCTGTTGCTTGCGGTTGTTCCTTTGCCATATTCCTTTGGAATATTCCAAAGACGTCGCAATCATCTAAAATCCACCAACCATCATTGGCGGCTGACTGTTGGTTTAGGCAAATTGTGTACGTGGCCATAGTCCTATGTGTGGATAAACACAAAATAGCTACGAATTGAATGAATTGGATTTCTGATTCTCATCTGTTCTGTTGTGAAAACATGACTGAATGCATTATGCCATTTCCCACATCCCCACATTGTTGGAAGAATGCCGATCGATTGGTAAAGCAAATAGGCACCATAGGTAAACATATGTGGAGTACAGTAGTTTTACCATTAGCTAATTGGAAAATTCTATTTCTCCATTTTATCGTTTTAATTTCCTAATCCTGTTTTCGGTTGTTTTTGAGTTTTTTAGATATAGAATGAAAAGCTAAGAAAACATGGTAAAGGAAATTTTTGGGGTAAACAAAGAGACTATGTATAAAGCTGATGTAAGCTTCGACAGTTGGTAGAATTATACCAACAATGGTAGGTCTTTGCAGTTTGGTAGATTAGTAAAATTCTTGATATTTTGGTAGATTTTGAAAAATATTTCTCTACAACTAAAAGGTACTTCATAAATTTTCTATACACTGAAAAAAAAATATTTACATGATATTAAATATTGCGCAACCAAAATTTTAGGATGCGAAATTTACAAAATATTAAGGACAAATTTCTTTAAAATAATGAATTTTAATTAAAATAAAGTTTATAATCTTTGCTTCAACAATTTTTTTCATTAAATTTAAGACACAAATTTTGTAAATTTGCGTCTTTCCTTTAAAGTCGCATGTCTTTGAACTAAGGCTAATTTTCCTTAAAGTAAAGAAACTCATATTTGATAGAAAGAGATTGTCCTTAAATTAACTGAAATATTGAAACTTTGGATTCAAGATAAAAACGCTTCAAATATAGGTTAAGGCTTAAGGTTGATTTACATACCATGCGTTCGTTGATTGAAGAGTTGAATTTTCTCTTTGAAAGCAACCGTTTTGTTATAGTACTTCAAACTGAAAAATATCAACCCTTCCATCAACCCACGGACTAACGCATGATATGTAACTCAACCTTTATTTTGAGGATTTAGCGTCTTTGGTTTAATTTTTTTTTTTGAAGTAAGAAAACGTTTTTGACTTTCAATTATCCGTTATAAATTGGATTTCTAAATTGGCATTTGTTGGTACGTGAGTACCTTTATTAATAAACCGCGAAAAGAAAATGAAAATTTGATAGCGACCTAAAGCCAGATAGGTCGCTAAAAATTGCTTTATTTTAAAGAAGCCGCATCTTTGGCTCGGAATAAAAAAAAAAAATCTGTCAAAATTTTCTACAGAAATAAAATTGTAATCAAAATTGTCTGTAGAAATAAAATTTGGACAAAATTTTGTATAGAAATGAAATTTTGAAATGTTCAACAGAAATAACATTTTGACAAATTTTTCTATAAAAATAAATTTTTGACAAAATTTTCTTTAAAAACAAAATTTTGACAAAATTTTTTATAAAAAAAATGTTGACAAAATTTCTTATTGAAATAAAATTTTGACAAAATTTTCGATAAAATTTTCAATAGAAATAAAATTTCGATAAGAAATTCTATAGTTCTATTCTATAATTTGGCAAAATTTTCAATAAAAATTAAATTTTGACAAAATTTTCTCTAGAAATGAAATTTGATAAAATTTTCTATGAAAATAAAACTGTAAAGAAAATTTTCTGTAGAAATAAAATTTGGACAAAATTTTCTATAAAAATAAAATTTTGATAAAATTTTCCAAAATTTTCAATAAAACTAAAGTTTTTCCAAAATTTTCTATAGAAATAAAATGGTAAACAAAATTTTCTGTAGAAATAAAATTTGGACAAAATTTTCTATAAATATAAAACTTTGTCAAAATTTTCTATAGAAATAACATTTTGACAAAATTTTTTATATAAATAAAATTTTCAATAAATATAAAATTTTTTATAAAAATAAAATGTTGACAAAATTTTCCAAAATTTTCTATAGAAATGAAATTGTTACAAAATTTTCTATAAAAATAAAATTTTTACAAAATTTTCCATAAAAATAAAATTTTGGAAAAATCTTCCATAAAAATAAAATTTTGGAAAAATTTTCCATAAAAATAAAATTTTGACAAAATTTTCTATAGAAATGAAATTTTGACAAAATTTTCTATGGAAATAAAATATTGACAAAAATTTCTATAAAAATAAAATTGTGAAAAATTTTTTTATAGAAATGAAATTTTTATAAAATTTTCTATTGAAATAAAATTTTATTAAAATTTTCTATAAAAATAAAATTTTCTGTAGAAATAAAATTTGGACAAATTTTTCTATAAATATGAAAATGTGTCCACATTTTTTATAGAAATAAAATTTTTATAAAATTTTCTATAAATATAAAATTTTGTCAAAATTTTCTATAGAAATAAATTTTGACAAAATTTTCTATAGAAATAAAATTTTTACAAAATTTTCTATAAATATTAAATTTTGTCCAAATTTTCTATAGAAATAACATTTTGACAAAATTTTCTATAGAAATAAAATTTTTACAAAATTTTTTATAAAAATAAAATGTTGACAAAATTTTCTAAAATTTTCTATAGAAATAAAATTGTTACAAAATTTTCTATAAAATAAAATTTTTACAGAATTTTCCATAAAAATACAATTTTTACAAAATTTTCCATAAAAATAAAATATTGACAAAATTTTCTATAAAAATAAAATTGTGACAAAATTTTTTATAGAAATGAAATTTTTACAAAATTTTCTATTGAAATAAAATTTTATTGAAATTTTCTATAGAAATAAAATTGTACACAAAATTTTCTGTAGAAATGAAATTTTGACAAGTAATTCTATAGACATAAAATTTTGACAAAATTTTCTATAGAAATAAAATTTTGTCAAAAAGTTCTATAAAAATAAAATTTTGACAAAATTTTCTATAGGATTAAAGCATGATATGTAAATCAACCTTTATTTTGAGAATTTAGCGTCTTTGGTTTACAGTTTTTTTTTGTTTGAAATTAGGAAAACATTTTTTACTTTCCGTTATAAATGGGATTTTTAAACTGGCATTTGTTTGTGCGTGAGTACCTTTATTAATAAACCGCGAAAAGAGAATGAAAATTTGATAAATGCCATCTTCATCCGAATTTTCATTTTATTGGGCCTAGATTTAAAGCCAGATAGGAAACGGAAATAAAATGTTAAAAAAATTTTCTATAGAAATGAAACGTTGACAAAAACGTCAACAGAAATAAAATGTTGGCAAAATTCTCTAAGAAAATAAAATTTTGACAACATTTTCTTTAAAAACAAAATTTTGACAAAATTTTGTATAGAAAAAAATAAATGTTGACAAAATTTCTTATTGCAATAAAATTGTGACCAAATTATCTAAAGAATTTCGACAAAAATTTCTACAGGCAAACATTTCGATAAAATTTTCTATAGAAATAAAATTTTGATAAAAAATTCTATAGAAAAAAAATTTTCAAAATTTTCTTCAGAAATAAAATTGTAATCAAAAGTTTCTGTAGAAATAAAATTTGGACAACATTTTCTATAGATATAATTTTTTTTCAAAAATTTCTATAGAAATAAAATTTTGACAAAATTATCTATAAAAAAATTTTTCTATAAAAATAAAATGTTGACAAAATTTTCTGTTAAAATGAAATTTTGTTAAAATTTTCTATAGAAATAAAATTGTAAACAAAATTTTCTGTAGAAATAAAATTTTGACAAATAGTTATATAGAAGTAAAATTTTGACAAAATTTTCTATGGAAATAAAATTTTGTCAAAATTTTCTATAGAAATAAATTTTTCACAAAATTTTCCATAAAAATAAAATTTTTACAAAATTTTCTATAAAAAAAATTGACAAAATTTTCTATAGAAATACAGTTTTTACAAAATCTTCTCTAAAAATAAAATTTTGACAATATTTTCCATAAAAATAAAATTTTTACAAAATTTTCTATAAAAAAATTTATATACAAAAATATTGACAAACTTTTTAATAAATAAAATTGTGACAAAATTTTCTATGGAATTTTGGGAAAATTTTCAATAGGAAAAAGTTTCGATAAAATTTTCTATAGAAATAATATTTCAATAAAATATTCTATAGAAAAAAATTTTGTCAAAATTTTCTATAGAAATAGAATTTTGACAAAATTTTCTATAGAAATACAATTTTATTTGTTGTTTTGATCTCAGCTTTAAAACCATTGCGTTGACTAAACTACAAGAGTAGCTTAACCAACAGAGGAAAAGAATGTTTGTCAAATTTATTTGGGCAAAGCCCTATAGACTGCAAGATGGTTGGACGCACGTTTCGGCATTGCCACATTCCTCATCAGCATCCTCTACTTTCAGCAAAAAAAAAGTGAACCGCACTTGAACCTTCCGAAAAAAGGTTTATGATAGCCGGTCATTGCCGAAACAAAAAGTTTGTCAAAATTTTCTGTAGAAATAAAATTTTGACAAAATGTTCTATATAAAAACAAAATATTTACAAAATTTCCTATAGGAAAAAATTTAATATAAACAAGTATATACAGCACTAAGTTCGGCCGGGCCGAATCTTAAATACCCACCACCATAAACCAAATATTAGGGTTTCCTTTGAAATTTCAGAAGGGCTTGAGGACTTGAGGACACTTCCCGAAGACAAATTTAAAGATTTCAACTACGAGGACTATATCAGATTCTAGATTTATAAGAACCATTTTTGTTTGAGTTTTAGAGGAATCATTAACATCTCTTGTAAGTGTGCAAGAAAATTATAAAATAACGTCTTGATTTGAAATCTTAAATCTGTAGAAGTAAAATCTGGAAATTTTACATTGAGTTTCAAGCAATTTTCATGATCAGTGCGCCTTCTACACCCTCAAGAAGTGAAGTCGGTCTATATGGAGGCATTACCAAATGGACCGATAAAAACTTAATCCGATACACGTTTTTGTGAGCCTAAAATACCAGAATATTTACAATTTCAGGCAAATCAGATAAAAACTACGGTTTCTAGAAACCCCAGGAGTTAAATCGGGAGATCGTTCTTATGGGGGCTATACTAAAATATGGACCGATACTCACCGTTTTCGGCACACCTCTTTATGACCCGAAAATACCTCTAGATTTCCAATTTCAGGCAAATAGAAGAAAAACTTCGGATTCTAGAAGCTCAAGAAATAGAATCGGGAAATCGGTCTATATGGGGGCTATACCTAAATATGGACCAATACTCACTATTTTCGGCACACGTATTTATGGTCCTACAATATCTTTAGATTTCCAATTTCAAGTAAATTGAATAAAAACTGCGGTTTCTATGATCCCAAGAAGTAAAATCGGGAGATCGGTCTATATAGGGGCTATACCAAAATATGGACCGATACTCACACTTTTTGGCACACGTATTTGTGGTCCTATAATACCTCTAGATTTCCAATTTCAGGTAAATTGAATAAAAACTGCGGTTTCTATAAGCCCAAGAAGTAAAATCGGGAGATCGGTCTATATGGAGGCTATACCAAAACATGGACCGATACTCACCATTTTTGGCACACCTCTTTATGGTCATAAAATACCTCTAGATTTCAAATTTCAGGCAAATTGGATAAAAACTACGATTTCTATAAGCCCAAGAGCCCAAATCGGGAGGTCGGTTTATATGGGGACTACATCAAAACCTGGACCGATATAGCCCATCTTCGAACTTGACCTGCCTGCAGACAAAATACGAGTTTGTGCAAAATTTCAGCACGATTGCTTCATTATTGAAGACTGTAGCGTGATTACAGCAGACAGACATACAGACGGACAGACGGACATCGTTATATCGTCTTAGAATTTCTCCTTGATCAAGAATATATATACTTTATATAGTCGGAAATCGATATTTCGATGTGTTACAAACGGAATGACAAACTTATTATACCCCCGTCACCATTCTATGGTGGTGGGTAAAAAAAGGCCGACTAAATACGTACATAATTCAGTTCTTTACCGGTACATAAAGGAAATGTCTACAAATAAATAAGAACCGATATGAACTTTTGTGCGGTAATTAGAGAGCCAGAATTGGAATATGCGGGCTAATACTTATGAACCGATATAGACAAATTTTTGTGTGATAGGGGATCGGTTTATCTAGGGGCGATATGTAAGTATAAATAGACGGATGTGGACCAATTTTGGCATGGTCCATACTAGCACAATAGACCAAATTTCAACCGAAACAGATGAATTTTGCTCCTCCAAGACGTTTCGGAGGCACGGTTACCACAGCTGGTAGAATTCTACCAAAAATATTAGATTTTTAACCGTTTGGTAGATCGGTAGAATATTTGATGTCTTGGTAGATTTGGCAGACTACCACTCTCTAAAAATTCTCTTTAGAGATAAAATTTTGACAAAATTTTCTATAGAGAAAATATTTTCACAAAATTTTCTTTAGAAATAAAATTTTGACAACATTTTCAATAGAGATAAAATTTTGACAAAATTTCCTATAGAAATAAAATTTTAACAAAATTTTCTATAGAAACAAAATTTTAGCAAAATTTTCAAAAAAAAAAAATGGCAAACTTTTCAATACAAAAAAAAAAAAAAATTGCCAAAATTTTCAATAGAAATAAAATGTTGACAAAATTTTCTATAGAAATAAAATTTTGACAAAATTTTCTATAGAAATAAAATTTTCTATAAAAATAAAATTTTGCCAAAATTTTCTATAGAAATAAAAATTTGACAAAATTTTCAGTAGAAGATTTTGTTGTTCGGTAGTTTTTTGGTAGAATTTTCATCCCGATAGGATGAATTTTGCTCCTCCCAGAGGCTCCTCAAGCCAAATCTGGGTCGGTTTATATGGGAGCTATACGTAAAAGTGGTTGGATATGGCCCATTTGCAATACCATCCTAATTATATCAATAACAAGCACTTATGCCAAGTTTCAAGTCGATTGCTTGTTTCGTTCAGAAGTTAGCGTGATTTCAACAGACGGACGGACATGCTTAGATCGACTCAGAATTTCACTACGACGCAGAATATATATACTTTATGGGGTCTTATACCAATATTTCGATGTGTTACAAACGGAATGACATAGTTAATATACCGCCCATCGTATGGTGGAGGGTATAAAAAACTACCAAACAAAAATATCTTATTTTGTAAATATTTTATTTCTATAGAAAATTTCGTCAAAATTTTATTTCAAAGTTAACATACCCCCCATCGTATGGTGGAGGGTATAAACAACTACCAAACAAAAGGATTTTGTTTTGTAAAAATTTTATTTCTATAGAAAATTTCTTAAAAATTTTATTTCTACAGAAAATTTTGTCAAAATTTTATTTCTATAAAAAATTTTATCGCAATTTTTTCCTAAAAAAATGTTCTCAAAATTTAAGTTCTATAGAAAATTTTTTCAAAATTTTATTTCCACAGAATATTTTATCGAAATTTTTTCCTTTCATTCGTTTTGTTTTGTTATTGTTCGTTTTTGTTCTTTACTCATTGTTATTGTTTTTTTGATTTCAGCTTAAAACCATACATTGACTAAACTACAAGTGTAGCTTAATCAACAGAGGAAAAGAAAATTTTGTTAAAATTCTATAGAAATTTTTTTTCAAAATTCTATAGAAAATTTTGTCACAATATTGTTTCAATAAGAAATTGTGTTAACATTTATTTTTATACCCACCACCATAGAATGGTGACGGGGGTATAATAAGTTTGTCATTCCGTTTGTAACACATCGAAATATCGATTTCCGACTATATAAGGTATATATATTCTTGATCAGGGAGAAATTCTAAGACGATATAACGATGTCCGTCTGTCCGTCTGTCTGTTGTAATTACGCTACAGTCTTCAATAATGAAGCAATCGTGCTGAAATTTTGCACAAACTCGTCTTTTGTCTGCAGGCAGGTCAAGTTCGAATATGGGCTATATCGGTCCAGGTTTTGATATAGTCCCCATATAAACCGACCTCCCGATTTGGGGTCTTGGGCTTATAGAAATCGTAGTATTTATCCACTTTGCCTGAAATTTGAAATCTAGAGGTATTTTATGACCATAAAGAGGTGTGCCAAAAATGGTGAGTATCGGTCCATGTTTTGGTATAGCCTCCATATAGACCGATCTCCCGATTTTACTTCTTGGGCTTATAGAAACCGCAGTTTTTATTCAATTTACCTGAAATTGGAAATCTAGAGGTATTATAGGACCACAAATACGAGTGCCAAAAAGTGTGAGTATCGGTCCATATTTTGGTATAGCCCCTATATAGACCGATCTCCCAATTTTACTTCTTGGGATCATAGAAACCGCAGTTTTTATTCAATTTACTTGAAATTGGAAATCTAAAGGTATTGTAGGACCATAAATACGTGTGCCGAAAATAGTGAGTATTGGTCCATAGTTTGGTATAGCCCCCATATAGACCGATTTCCCGATTCTATTTCATGGGCTTCTAGAATCCGAATTTTTTCTTCTATTTGCCTGAAATTGGAAATCTAGAGGTATTTTCGGGTCATAAAGAGGTGTGCCGAAAACGGTGAGTATCGGTCCATATTTTAGTATAGCCCCCATAAGAACGATCTCCCGATTTAACTCCTGGGGTTTCTAGAAACCGTAGTTTTTATCTGATTTGCCTGAAATTGTAAATATTCTGGTATTTTAGGCTCACAAAAACGTGTATCGGATTAAGTCTTTATCGGTCCATTTGGTAATGCCCCCATATAGACCGACTTCACTTCTTGAGGGTGTAGAAGGCGCACTGATCATGAAAATTGCTTGAAACTCAATGTAAAATTTCCAGATTTTACTTCTACAGATTTAAGATTTCAAATCAAGACGTTATTTTATAATTTTCTTGCACACTTACAAGAGATGTTAATGATTCCTCTAAAACTCAAACAAAAATGGTTCTAATAAATCCAGAATCTGATATAGTCCTCGTAGTTGAATCTTTAAATTTGTATTCGGGAAGTGTCCTCAAGTCCTCAAGCCCTCCTGAAATTTCAAAGGAAATCCTAATATTTGGTTCATGGTGGTGGGTATTTAAGATTCGGCCCGGCCGAACTTAGTGCTATATATACTTGTTTTGTCTGATATATATCTCGTATGGACTAATATACAATTTAGAAAACGATGTTAACAAGGTTTGAGATACCTCCACAATTATTAACGAAACCAAAATAATACAATCCATTGTAGAGGTCGTATATACTTGTTTTTAGGTAAAATGTTCTCCAAAATTTGCTATCAATCATCAATAACAACAACTTTTACAAAGCTTCAAGTCGATAGCTAGTTTCGTTCGAAAGTTAGAATGATTAAAACAAACGGACGGACGGACATCGTTAGATCGACTCACAATTTTACCATGACCCAGAATATATAAATACTTTATGGAATCTTAGACCAAAATTTCGATGTGTTACAAACGGAATGACATAGTTAACCCTCTAATGCCCCAATTTTTTTGCCAGCTGATTAAATTTTCAATGTTAACGACACAAAAGCAAGAGAACTAAGCGAGAGAAATGTATACCGTAAAATTCAGCATATGCTGCAAAGCCTCTTAAATAGTTTCAAATAAGTTTTCTTTTTATTTTGCCAATTTTTGTTGTCTTGAGGTGTGTTTTACTAAAAACTTTCTTATTAAATGAAGACCGGCTAAAGGCGGGCCTGGGCATTAGAGGGTTAATAAACCGAATAAATTAAAATTTGTTTCTTACAATCAAGTTCGCAAATATCAAATTTAAACAAGTGAGGAAAGTCTAAAGTCGGGCGGGGCCGACTATATTATACCCTGCACCACTTTATAGATCTAAATTTTCGATACCATATCACATCTGTCAAATGTGTTGGGTGCTATATATAAAGGTTTGTCCCAAATACATACATTTAAATATCACTCGATTTGGACAGAATTTGATAGACTTTTACAAAATCTATAGACTCAAAATTTAAGTCGGCTAATAGACTAGGGTGGAACACAATGTTAGTAAAAAACAAGTATATACGGCCGTAAGTTCGGCCAGGCCGAATCTTATGTACCCTCCACCATGGATTGCGTAGGAACTTCTACTAAAGGCTGTCATCCACAATCGAATTACTTGGGTTGCGATAACACTTGCCGATGGCAAGGTATCGTAAAACTTTTTAACACTGTCTTCTAAATTCTAAGTTAGTCCATAAGGGGTATATATTAAACAAAAAAAGGCCGATTAAATACGTATATAATTCAGTTTGACAAAATTTTCTATAGAAATAAAATGTTGACAAAATTTTCTATAGAAATAAAAACTTGACAAAATTTTCTATAGAAATAAAATGTTGACAAAATTTTCTATGGAAGTAAAATGTTGACAAAATTTTCTATAGCGATAAAATTTTAACAAAATTTTCTATAGAAATAAAATGTTGACAAAATTTTCTATAGAAATAAAATGTTGACAAAATGTTCTATAGAAATAAAATGTTGACAAAATTGTCTATAGAAATAAAATGTTGACAAAATTTTCTACAGAAATAAATTTTTTACAAAATTTTCTATGGAAATAAAATGTTGACAAACATTGCTATAGAAATAAAACTTTCTATAGAAATGAAATTTTGACAAAAATTTCTATAGTAATAAAATTTGACAATTTTTACATGGCTGTTAGAGGCCATATACTAACGAAATGTACCAAATTTCAACCGCATCGGATGACTTTTGCTCCTCCAAGAGGCTCCGGAGGTCAAATCTGGGGTTCGGTTTATATGGGAGCTATATATAATTATGGACCGATATGGACCAATTTTTGCATGGTTGTTAGAGACCGTATACTAACACCATGTACTAAATTTCAATTGGATCGGATGAATTTTGCTCATCCAAGAGGCTCCAGAGTTCAAATCTGGGGATCGGTTTATATGGGAGCTATATATAATTATGGACCGATATGGACCAATTTTTGCATGTTTGTTAGAGACCGTATACTAACACCACGTACCAAATTTCAATCGGGTAGGATGAATTTTGCCCCTCCAAGAGGCTCCGGAGGTCAAATCTGGGGATCGGTTTATATGGGAGCTATATATATTTATGGACCGATATGGACCAATTTTTGCATGGTTGTTAGAGACCGTATACTAATATCAGGTACCAAATTTCAACCGGATCGGATGAATTTTGCCCCTCCAAGAGGCTCCGGAGGTCAAATCTGGGGATCGGTTTATATGGGGGCTATATATAATTATGGACCGATATGGACCAATTTTTGCATGGTTGTTAGAGACCATATACTTAGACCACGTACCAAATTTCAACCGGATCGGATGAATTTTGCTGCTCCGGAAGGCTCCGCAAGCCAAATTTGGGGATCGGTTTATATGGGGGCTATACGTAAACGTGGGCCGATATGGCCCATTTTCAATACCATCCGACCTACATCAATAACAACTACTTGTGGCAAGTTTCAAGTCGATAGCTAGTTTCGTTCGGAAGTTAGCGTGATTTCCACAGACGGACGGACAGCCGGACAGACGGACAGACGGACGGACGGACGGACGGACGGACGGACATGCTTAGATCGACTCAGAATTTCACCACGACCCAGAATATATATACTTTATGGGGTCTTAGAGCAATATTTCGATGTGTTACAAACGGAATGACAAAGTTAATATACCCCCATCCTATGGTGGAGGGTATAAAAATATGGGAAACATTTAAATCTGAAGCAATCTTAAGGAAACTTCGCAAAAGTTTATTTATGATTTATCGTTCGATATATATGTATTAGAAGTTTAAGAAAATTAGAGTCATTTTTTCAACCATTCGACTAAGCAGTGGCGATTTTACAAGGAAAATGTTGCTATTTTGACCATTTTTGTCGAAATCAGAAAAACATATATATGGGAGCTATATCTAAATCTGAACCGATTTCAACCAAATTTGGCACGCATAGCAACAATGCTAATTCTACTCCCTGTGCAAAATTTCAACTAAATCGGAGCAAAAAATTAGCCTCTGTGGTCATATGAGTGTAAATCGGGCGAAAGCTATATATGGGAGCTATATCTAAATCTGAACCGATTTCAACCAAATTTGGCACGCATAGCTACAATACTCATTCTACTCCCTGTGCAAAATTTCAACTAAATCGGAGTTAAAAATTGGCCTCTGTGGTCATATGAGTGTAAATAGGGCGAAAGCTATATATGGGAGCTATATCTAAATCTGAACCGATTTCAACCAAATTTGGCACGCATAGCTACTATGCTAATTATACTCCCTGTGCAAAATTTCAACTAAATCGGAGCAAAAAATTGTCCTCTGTGGTCATTTGAGTGTAAATCGGGCGAAAGCTATATATGGGAGCTATATCTAAATCTGAACCGATTTCAACCAAATTTAACACGCATAGCTACAATGCTAATTCTACTCCCCGTGCAAAATTTCAACTAAATCGGAGCAAAAAATTGGCCTCTGTGGGCAAATGAGTGTAAATCGGGCGAAAGCTATATATGGGAGCTATATCTAAATCTGAACCGATTTGGCTGATATTTCGCAAGTTTTTCGAGACTTATAAAATATTCGGATGTACGGAATTTTAGGAAGATCGGTTAATATACACGCCAATTATGACCAGATCGGTGAAAAATATATATGGCAGCTGTATCTAAATCTGAACCGATTTTTTCCAAAATCAATAGGGATCGACTTTGAGCCGAAACAGGACCCTATACCAAATTTTAGGACAATCGGACTAAAACTGCGAGCTGTACTTTGCACACAAAAATACATCAACAGACAGACAGACGGACAGACAGACAGACAGACAGACAGACAGACAGACAGACAGACGGACAGACGGACATCGCTAAATCGACTCAGAATTTAATTCTAAGACGATCGGTATACTAAACGATGAGTCTCAGACTTTTCCTTCTTGGCGTTACATACAAATGCACAAAATTATTATACCCTGTACCACAGTAGTGGTGAAGGGTATAAAAAAGAAACGTGTCCTTTTTCTATCAGTGTACTTTGAATTAATTTATTAACTCATTTCGTAGGTGTCTTGAAGTTGTGAGAAATTTTATGGTAAAATAGTTTCACATTATTTTAAATTGCTTTCATTAAATGATAAAATTGCTTTTTAATATGAAATGTCCTTTGTGAATTTATTAAATACAAAGTGTGAATGTTTCATGCAAATTAATTATCCTCCATAGAACAATGAATGCATTTTGCAACAGTCATCTCTTTTTCGAATAATTCCAACATTGAATTTAATTGGGCAGATTAATTTCTGTTTCCACTTGAAATGCATCAATGTTGAAATTTCAAATTAATAATCAGAAAAGTCTGTGGAAATAATTGAAATATCCAGAATACAATATTCGTAATGCAAGAATCTGACATGTGGTTAAATAATTAAGTGAAGCTGTTTGTTAAATGTCAACTTTGCACAGTGGTCCACAAACTATTTTGAATAGGCTTTAATTGTATATATGTAGAATTCGCTTATCTTATAAAATATAAGCAGAAATTTTCTATAATGAAAAATGCGTTTGCCCATATAGAAAATGTGAGTCCCACCCCAGGCGCAAATTCCAATCACTTACACACGAATGAAAACGAAAGTCCACATTTGAAAAATCAATCTCAGTTATGAATAATAAATTAATGATAATAACCATCAGCTCATCAGGTACCTGGTCATAACAATCAATACCGACACCTCAATTGAGGTAACATCCTCCCAGTAGATGTGAAATTTTCATACCAATATACGGGTATTCACCATACACATCACAGAGAGACGAAGAACGAAGGCAAAACACAGAAACAAAAAAAAAAAACAAGTAATGAGAAAAAAACCAAAATTCCAGAAAAGCCCCAAAACTGTCTGTCTATCTTGTGGCAGATGTGGCTGTGATAATGCTGGTCGTAGTTCGTAGTGGTGGCGGCTATGGGTTATGGGTCTTAACTTCACTGCGGCAAATCTTTGTTATTCTGGTATTCATGGTCAGCGTATATCCAAAAGTTATTTTTTTTTCAATTGTAACCTGACTGGGAGGTCCCCTTGGCTTAACACCACACAAAGATACCATCATCACACTTTGGCATCGAAATGTGGAAAACAGTGTCGATTTACCTGCCACTGTTGTTTGTCGTTATAGTCATTCAGAGATTCATTCATTTGCCCATACAAAAGTGGTGTCATTGCTTTTCGAAATATTTTAAATTGGTACATATGTTGTACGAGGGTCGCCAATTAATTAGATTTGATTAAACGATGAGGGCAGAGGCAAAAGTATCCAAGGAGGGGAGGACGTGCATTACTTTATGTTAGGAATTAATGAAAAAAATTCTAAAAGTCGATAAAAGTCTACTTTTGGAATTTTTCCGAAAATAAATAAATATATTCGGCCGTAAGATCGGCTAGGCCGAATCTTATGTACCCTCCGCCATGGATTGCGTAGAAATTTCTACTAAAGACAGTCAACCACAATTGAATTATTTGGTTTGCGGCCGATATTCAAGGCATCTTAAAACTTCTTAACAACATCTTCTAAATTGTAAGTTAGTCCATGCGGGATATATAGTAGACAAAAGAAAGCTCGATTAAATACGTATATATTCAGTTCTTGACCGGTATATAGGGAAGAAATAATTACGAACCGATATGAACTTTTGTGCCGTAATTATACAGCCAGAATTGAAATATGGGGGTCGCTTTATATGGGAGCTATATACAATTATGAACACGAGCCTACCAAAAATGGCAGATTTTTTACTGTTTGGTAGACTGGTAGAATTCTTGATGTTTTGGAAGAGTTTGCAAAATATTCCTCTCCAACTATGAAATGTTTCAAAAATTTTCTATAGAAATAACATTTTGACAAAAGTTTCTATAAAAATAAAATTTTGACAAAATTTTCTATAGAAATAAATTTTTGACAGAATTTTGTATAGAAATAAAATTTTGAAGAAATTTTCTACAGTAATAAAATTTTGACAAAATTTTCTATAGAAATAAAATCTTGACAAAATTTTATATAGTAATAAAAATTCGACAAAATTTCCTATGGTAATAAATTTTTGACAAAATTTTCTATAGATATAAAATTTTGACAAATTTTTCTATGGTAATAAAATTTTGACAAAATTTTCTATAGAAAGAAATTTTTGACAAAATTTTCTATTGAAATAAAATTTTGACAAAATTTTGTATAGTAATAAATTTTTGACAAAATTTTCTATAGAAATAAATTCTTGACAAAATTTTGTATAGAAATAAAATCTTGACAAAATGTTGTATAGTAATAAAATTTTGACAAAATTTCGTATAGTAATGAAATTTTGACAAAATTTTCTATAGAAATAAATTCTTGACAAAATTTTGTATAGAAATAAAATCTTGACAAAATTTTGTATAGTAATAAAATTTTGACAAAATTTTCTACAGAAATAAATTTTTGACAAAATTTTCTATAGAAATAAAATTTTGACAACATTTTTTATAGCAATAAAATTTTGACAACATTTTCTATAGAAATAAAATTTTGGCAAAATTTTCTATATAAATAAACTTTTGACAAAATTTTCTATAGAAAGTGATTTTTGTTGTCGTTTTTTTATTTCAGCTTAAAACCATACATTGACTAAACTACAAGTGTGGTTTTTGTTGGGTTTAATAAACTGCCTGAATTTATTCTGATAATTGGTTGATAGTTTTGCTGCAAGTAGAGGATGCTGATGAGGAATGTGGTAATTCCGAAACGTGCGTCCATCCAACCATCTTGCAGTCTATAGGGCTTTGCCCAAATAAATTTGACAAACATTCTTTTCCTCTGTTGGTTAAGCTACTCTTGTAGTTTAGTCAATGTATGGTTTTAAGCTGAAATAAAAAAACGACAACAATGCTTAAAGAACAAAACCAACAATAACAAAACAAAACAAAAGTGATTTTTGACAAAATTTTCTATAGAAATAAAATTTTGACAAAATTTTCTATGGTAATAAAATTTTGAAAAAATTTTCTATAGAAATACAATTTTGACAAAATTTTCTATAGACAGAAGAAATTTTTGACAAAATTTTCTATAGAAAAATGTAATATTTTGACAAAATTTTCTATGGCAATTAAATTTTGGTAGATTATTTTTGGCTCTTAGAGGCTCCGCAAGCCAAATTTGCATGGTTGTTAGAGACCATATACCAACTCCCTGTACCAAATTTCAGTCGGATCGGATGAAATTTGTTTCTCTTTGACGCTCCGCAAGCCAAATCTGGGGATCGGTTTATATGGGTGGTATATATAATTATGGACCGATGTGGACCAATTTTTCCATGGTTGTTAAAGACCATATACTAACCCCACGTACTACGTTTCAACCGGATCGGAAGAATTTTGCTCCTCCAAGAGCTTTCGGAGGTCAAATCTGGGGACCGGTTCATATGGGGGCTATATATAATTATGAACCGATATGGACCAATTTTTGCATGGTTGTTAGAGACCACATACCAACACCATGTACCAAATTTAATCGGATAAAATATGCTTCTCCAAAAGGCTCCGGAAGAAAAATGGCAGATTTTGTACTGTTTGGTAGACTGGTAGAATTCTTGATGTTTTGGAATAGTTTGCAAAATATTCCTCTCCAACTATGAAATGCTTCATAAATTTTCTATAGAAATATAATTTTGACAAAATTTTCTATAGAAATAAATTTTTGACAACATTTTGTATAGAAATAAAATTTTGACAAAATTTTGTAAAGTAATAAAATTTTGACAAAATTTTCTATAAAAATAAAATCTTGACAAGATTTTGTATAGTAATAAAATTTTGACAAAATTTTCTATGGTAATAAAATTTTGACAAAAATTTCTATAGGAATAAATTTTTGACAAAATTTTCTATAGAAAGAAATTTTTGAAAAAATTTTCTGTAGAAATAAAATCTTGACAAAATTTTCTATGATAATAAAATTTAGACAAAATTTTCTATAGAAATAAAATCTTGACAAAAATTTCTATAGAAATAAAATTTTGACAAAATTTTCTATATCAATAAAATTTGGTAAAATTTTCTATGGTAATAACATTTTGACAAAATTTTCTATAGCAATAAAATTTTGACAAAATTTTTTATGGTAATAAAATTTTGTCAAAATTTTCTATAGAAATAAATTCTTGACAAAATTTTCTATTGTAACAAGTAAGGAAAGTCTAAAGTCGGGCGGGGCCGACTATATTATACCCTGCATCACTCTGTAGATCTAAATATTCCTCTCCAACTATGAAATGCTTCAAAAATTTTCTATAGAAATAACATTTTGACAAAAGTTTCTATAGAAATATAATTTTGACAAAATTTTCTATAGAAATAAATTTTTGACAACATTTTGTATAGAAATAAAATTTTGACAAAATTTTGTAAAGTAATAAAATTTTGACAAAATTTTCTATAAAAAAAAATCTTGACAAAATTTTGTATAGTAATAAAATTTTGACAAAATTTTCTATGGTAATAAAATGTTGACAAAATTTTCTATAGGAATAAATTTTTGACAAAATTTTCTATAGAAAGAAATTTTTGAAAAAATTTTCTGTAGAAATAAAATCTTGACAAAATTTTCTATGGTAATAAAATTGAGACAAAATTTTCTATAGAAATAAAATCTTGACAAAAATTTCTATAGAAATAAAATTTTGACAAAATTTTCTATAGCAATAAAATTTGGTAAAATTTTCTATGGTAATAACATTTTGACAAAATTTTCTATAGCAATAAAATTTTGACAAAATTTTTTATGGTAATAAAATTTTGACAAAATTTTCTATAGAAATAAATTTTTGACAAAATTTTCTATGGTAATAAAATGTTGACAACATTTTCTATAGACATAAAATTTTGACAAAATTTTCTATAGAAATAAAATTTTGACAAAATTTTCTACAGAAAGAAATTTTTGACAAAATTTTCTATAGAAATAAAATCTTGACAAAATGTTGTATAGTAATAAAAGTTTGACAAAATTTTCTATGGTAATAAAATTTTGACAAAATTTTCTATAGAAATAAAATTTTGAAAAAATTTTGACAAAATTTTCTATAGAAAGAAATTTTTGAAAAAACTTTCTATAGAAATAAAATCTTGACAAAATATTGTATAGTAATAAAATTTTGACAAAATTTTCTATAGAAATAAATTTTTGATAAAATTTCGTTAAGACATAAAATGTTGACGAAATTTTCTATAGAAATAAAATTTTGACAAATACTTCCATAGAAATAAAATTTTGACAAAATTTTCTATGGTAAAAAAATTTTGACAAAATTTTCTATAGAAATAAAATTTTGACAACATTTTCTATAGAAATAAAATTTTGAAAAAAATTTCTAAAGAAAGAAATTTGTGACAAAATTTGATACAGAAATAAAATTTAGACAAAATTTTCTATACAAAAATTTTTGACAAAATCTTCTATTGGAATAAAATTTTGACAAAATTTTCTTTAGAAAAATATATTATTTTGACAAAATTTTCTATGGCAATTAAATTTTGGTAGATTATTTTTGGCTCTTAGAGGCTCCGCAAGCCAAATTTGCATGGTTGTTAGAGACCATATACCAACACCCTGTACCAAATTTCAGCCGGATCGGATGAAATTTGTTTCTCTTTGTGGCTCCGCAAGCCAAATCTGGGGATCGGTTTATATGGGCTATATATAATTATGGACCAATTTTTGCATGATCATTATATACCATATACTAACACCATGTACCAAATTTCTGCAAGATCGGATGAAATATGCTTCTCTTAGAGGCTCCGTAAGCCAAATCTGGTGGTCCGTTTATATGGGGGCTATATGTAAAAGTGATCCGATATGGCCCATTTGCTATACAATCTGACCTACATCAATAACAACTACTTGTGCCAAGTTTGAAGTCGATAGCTTGTTTCGTTCGGAAGTTAGCGTATGTTCAACAGACGGACGGATGGACATGCTTTGATCGACTCAGAATTTCACCCAGACCCAGAATATACATACTTTATGGGGTCTGAGAGCAATATTTCGATGTGTTACAAATGGAATAACAAAGTTAATATACCCCCATCCTATGGTGGAGCGTGTAAAAATACACAACGCAATATTCGGAACACATGTATGTGGGCCTAAAATACCTCTGGAGTTAGAATTTCAGGCAAATAAAATTTTTTATCGGAAAAAATATAGCGGTGTTTAGATGCTCAAGGCCCCAAATCGCGGGATTGATTTTTATAGGGCTATATAAAAACCTGGATCGATATAGACCATCTTCGAATTTTACATGCCTGCAGAGAAAATACGAGTCTGTATATTTTATACAGCCTGATAGGTTGATTATTGAAGGATATAGCGTGATTACAACGAGAAGATAGACAGACAGATGCACACAAAGAATTTTTTTCTGATTCAATCACGAAATTAATTGATCCAATTAATTTTTTAATTGAAATGTCTTCAATAACAGAAATGATAGTATCAATTAAAAAATTAATTGACAGTCAATTAAAAATTAATTGATCCAATTAAAAAATTATTTGATACTATTAATTTGAGTGATTGATTTTTATTTCAATTAAAAAAATTGTTGAATCAATTAAATTTTAATTGAATATTTTTTAAAACTCAATTAAGATTTTAATTGGAAAAATTTTCGTGAAATTTTTTTCTGTGTGGGCACCCTGATCAATAATGTATACATTTTCTATAGTCGGAAATCGATATTTCGATATATTTCAAACGGGATGATAAACTTATTATACCTCCATCACCATCCTATGGTGGTGGGTATAAAAACGCGACTTCAGTGTGATTACAATAGACAGAAATACTGACAGACGGACATCGTTATATCTGCACACAAAAAAATTTTATTCCGATTCAATTAATTGATCCAATTAATTTTTTGATTGAAATGTCTTCAATCACAGAAATGATAGTATCAATTAAAAAATGTATTCATCCAATTAGAAAATTAATTGATGGTATTAATTTTTGTGATTAATTTATATTTCAATTAAAAAATTTTTTTGAATCAATTAAATTTTTAATTGAATATTTTCTAAAAATCAATTAAGACTTTAATTGGAAAAATTTATGTGAATTTTTT